>NC_053391.1:638262-938262 GCF_905171765.1 Bufo bufo
GGAATGGAGACTGGGCTCCCAATTCCCAAAAAATCATGCTGCTGCTGGGGGGCAGGAACAACTACCTCTGCCCCCTGTAACTCAGCCTGCCGCTGGGGAGGGAGGACGCTGCTCTCCTCTCCCTGCATTTCACACTGCCTTCCCGGCATATCACTCTGCTGCTGGGGGGCAGGAACAACTACCTCTGCCCCCTGTAACTCAGCCTGCCGCTGGGAGGGAGGACACTGCTCTCCTCTCCCTGCACTTCACACTGCTGCTGGGGAATGGAGACTGGGCTCCCAATTCCCTGCAATTCACACTGCCGCTGGGGAATGGAGACTGGGCTCCCAATTCCCTGCTGGACACTCTGCCGCTGGGGAGGGGAGACTGAGCTCTCTCTGTCCCGCAACTGTAATTTCCGATGGAGGTCCACCCAACGTGGCAGCTGACCGTCACCTTCTGCCCGGTATAGTAGGGTCTTGAACACTAGACTCCTCACGAACTTCACGTATTTCACAGCTGGATTGGGTCCGAAGAAGTTCAGCCGCAACCACATCATACGGTCAAATTCCTCGACAGAGTATCTGTACTCCACTGCTGGTTCCATCCTGGTGCTTTTAGGGTCGCTGTACTGAGACATGCGTTGCCCTTAAGTTGTAAAATCCAAAGAAATGGTGTCTCCTGTAGCTGTCCTTCTGGCTGTAGGAACGATCCCGCTGCTTGCCACCAATGTAACGGACCGTTTCAGCAGACAAGGGGTTAAAATCCGTTTAGGCGATGTGCCCCTTTCTGAGAGACAGGCTCAGCTACTGCAGAACACCAAACTCCCGAACTGGATACAAAGTAGCACTCCAAACTGGAACCTCACGAATAGCTCCTAGCAGACGAACAGGAATCAGCTTACAATCCTGGCAGTCAGTCCCTAACAGCATACAGCGGATCCCCCCAATAACGAGACAAGGCTCCGTGTTGAGGGTCAAGCAGTGGTCTGACTGTACTTCTTCACGTACAGCCTCTTTTATTCATAAACCACAAACATAGTACTGCCCACAGGGTTTTGAAATGCAACCAATCAGTAATTTACAACACATACAATGTAAGTACAGCAACAAATCGTTCACACCCCCAGAGGACCAGAATGAAGACTGTGACATAGGACAACATATCCCCACAATGCATCATGGTCTCCTCCTCTCTGTCCCGGAGACAACCTGAGGAGCAATCCAATTATCTCTCAGGACAAAGGGAGATCGCCAATACACATGTGAGGACAACAGGACAGACATCACCATTTAAGCACACAATGGGACAATGGCACAATAGAAACACACCCAGCATTTCCTCCCAAGCTGACAAGTTACACTTTATTATAAATTGTTACAACTTTGTGAGTTTACATTGTCCATACATATAACTTACATCAATTTAAACAGTATAACTTTGGGACAAACCTATCCAAAATTCACTTGAATAGGTTCAGGGGTTTAAAAGTTAGTATATGGCCCATAATCCTGGGGCAAGAGGCCTGCAGCCAGTCCTCTCCAAAACCCAGTGGCGAGGTTGGTTTCGCCACACATGCGTGTCGTGCCTGTCTTATTATGGTTGTCCATGCGTGTCTTGCCTGTCTTATTATGGCTGTCCATGCGTGTCGTGCCTGTCTTATTATGGCTGTCCATGCGTGTCGTGCCTGTCTTATTATGGCTGTCCATGCGTGTCTTGCCTGTCTTATTATGGCTGTCTATGCATAAGACCAGGCAATTATCTGAGTTCTATGACTTTAGCAGGTTGTGTGATGCCACGATGTCCACAGCACATCAATATCTGTGGTCACAAATCCATCCAGTCACAGAGGACAGAAGAAACGTGGCAGACGTCTCCTATGTGAGCGCTGGGACCGACCTATCGTGGACTGCTCCGTGTCATTGGGAGGGTGTACATAGTAATGGGTCAGCTACTGTTGTCCTGTACAAAGTATGTTGTCTCAGTCTTGCCCCTTTTCTGCCCACACAGGTTGCAGGGACACTGGCACGATCCCTCTCTAGACGACCCCATCCCCCAGGAGTACATTCTGTACTTGCTTCCCAGTGGACCGCTGGCGGCATCCCTGCAGGATTTCCAGGTTGAGAGCCTCAGGCTGTGCGGGAAGAACAGAGCTCATGGCCGCTTCCCCCATGTCACACTCAGTGACTTCTTCACGGTGAGATCTTAGACCTTCACAGTCATCAGACTAAGGCCTCATGCACACGACCGTGGTGTGTTTAGCTGTCCACAAATCGCAGATCCGCAAAACACGGATGGCATCTGTGCGCATTCCGCAATTTGCGGAACGGCACGGACAGCCTTCAAAATAAATGCCTATTCTTGTCCGCAAAGCGCGGACAAGTATAGGACCTGTTTTATTTTTTTCACGGGGGCACGAAACAGAGAAACGGATGCGGACAGCACACGGAGTGCTGTCCACATCTTTTGCGGCCCCATTGAAGTGAATGGGTCCGCATCCGAGCTGCCAAAACGGCGGCTCGGATGCGGACCAAAACAACTGCCATGTGCATGAGGCCTAAGGATCTATTCACACGTCCGCAAAATGGGTCCGCATCCGTTCCGCAATTTTGCGGAACAGGTGTGGACCCATTAATTTTCAATGGGGCTGGAATACGCTGTCTACATCCGCATTTGCAGATCCGCACTTCGGTTCCGCAAAAAAATAGAACATGTCCTATTCTTGTCCGCAACTGCGGACAAGAAAAGGCATTTTCTATGAGAGCGCCGGCAATGTGCGGATCGCAAAATGCAGAACGCACATTGCCGGTGTCCGTGTTTTACAGATTCGCAAAACACATACGGACGTGTGAATGGACCCTAAGCGTGCAGGAAGACAGGTCTATAAACCGGTGGTGGCTAGATATTAGATGATGCCTGGCAGGTAGAGTAGATGTGGATGTCTGCCCATTATTATTATTATTAAAGCGCCATTCATTCCATAGCGCTGTACATATGATAAGCGGTGCACATACATAATACAGACAAGTGCACTAAGCAGGAACAAGCCGAGTTACAGACTGGTACAGACGGAGAGAGGGCCCTGCCCGCGAGGGCTTACGATCTACATGGTACGGGAGAAGGACACAGTAGGTGCGGGTGAAGCAGGTCATGGCGGTATAGAGGCAGCAGGGTCACTAGATGTAGGCTTGTCTGAAGAGGTGGGTTTTCAGGTTTCTTCTGAATGATTCCACTTTGGGTAGAGAGGTCCAGAGTGTGGCCATTGTCAGATCACCATGAAGCTTCCTGCTGGGTGACAGATACATGTTGTCAGGCAGCCAGGGAGACAGACGCAGTCTCACCGGAAGCATGTCACCACGCAAAGAACTTGTGTCTCTCATTCTCCCAGGTCATCTCCGGCGTGACATCCCTCACCCCTCACTGGCCATGAGAGACTGGGTGTCGCCCCCGGAGGGTGGAGCTAGTAAAGGTTTGCGCTGTACGACTGCACATCACTCTGTGGGATCCATTCCGGATCTTGGTGCTGCTGGGAGATGGGAACGCCGTCATTCCCAGCGCTGACGCTGGTCAGGGGACCCGAGACCCTGGAACCCCTAGCATCAGCGGTTGTCAGAGAACCTCTGTTGTCATGTCTCCTGACTTGGACATTTGGTGGGAGGTTCCTTCCTCTGCATACTCTCAGCCCTCACCTGTGCTTCCCTGGACTGAGGGTGGAGATTGGGTGTATCCTCAGCAGTGTCAGGTGATCTGTGGAGGGCTATGTAAACTGCTGATTATTCAGTTACTTCCCTGGTTCTAGATCTAAAGGGTATCTGGTGAGTGGTTTCTCTGGTGGTTGACTCTGGCTCTGGACCTGAAGCTATCTAGTGAGTGGTTTCTCTGTTGGTTGACTCTGGACCTGAAGCTTTCTGGTGAGTGGTTTCTCTAGTGGTTGACTCTGGCTCTGGACCTGAAGCTATCTAGTGAATAGTTTATCTGGTGGTTGACTCTGGCTCTGAACCTGAAGCTATCTGGTGAGTGGTTTCTCTAGTGGTTGACTCTGGCTCTGGACCTGAAGCTATCTAGTGAGTGGTTTCTCTGGTGGTTGACTCTGGCTCTGGACCTGAAGCTATCTAGTGAGTGGTTTCTCTGGTGGTTGACTCTGGATCTGGACCTGAAGCTATCTGGTGAGTGGTTTCTCTAGTGGTTGACTCTGGCTCTGAACCTGTAGCTATCTGGTGAATGGTTTCTCTGGTGGTTGGCTCTGGACCTGAAGCTGAGTCAATCTGGTGAGTGGTTTCTCTAGTGGTTGACTCTGGCTCTGGACCTGTAGCTATCCTAAGGACTGGTCATCAATATGAAGAAACCAGTAGAACCTCTTGAAGTTGCTCCTAATACTGTGCCCCCCATGACCACAAACACTATACTATACTATACTATACTATACACCCCCACTGCCCTCATTAGTAATAGTGCCCTCAATAGTGATAATACTTCCCAAGAGTGCCCCCATTAGTAGAGGTGGGTTTTCAGGTTTCTTCTGAAGGATTCCACTTTGGGTAGAGAGGTCCAGAGTGTGGCCATTGTCAGATCACCATGAGGCTTCCTGCTGGGTGACAGATACATGTTGTCAGGCAGCCAGGGAGACAGACGCAGTCTCACCGGAAGCATGTCACCATGCAAAGAACTTGTGTCTCTCATTCTCCCAGGTCATCTCCGGCGTGACATCCCTCACCCCTCGCTGGCCATGAGAGACTGGGTGTCGCCCCCGGATGGTGGAGCTAGTAAAGGTTTGCGCCGTACGACTGCACATCACTCTGTGGGATCCATTCCGGATCTTGGTGCTGCTGGGAGATGGGAACGCCGTCATTCCCAGCGCTGACGCTGGTCAGGGGACCCGAGACCCTGGAACCCCTAGCATCAGCGGTTGTCAGAGAACCTCTGTTGTCATGTCTCCTGACTTGGACATTTGGTGGGAGGTTCCTTCCTCTGCATACTCTCAGCCCTCACCTGTGCTTCCCTGGACTGAGGGTGGAGATTGGGTGTATCCTCAGCAGTGTCAGGTGATCTGTGGAGGGCTATGTAAACTGCTGATTATTCAGTTACTTCCCTGGTTTTAGATCTAATGGGAATATCTGGTGAGTGGTTTCTCTGGTGGTTGACTCTGGCTCTGGACCTGAAGCTTTCTAGTGAGTGGTTTCTCTGGTGGTTGACTCTGGACCTGAAGCTTTCTGGTGAGTGGTTTCTCTAGTGGTTGACTCTGGCTCTGGACCTGAAGCTATCTAGTGAATAGTTTATCTGGTGGTTGACTCTGGCTCTGAACCTGAAGCTATCTGGTGAGTGGTTTCTCTAGTGGTTGACTCTGGCTCTGGACCTGAAGCTATCTAGTGAGTGGTTTCTCTGGTGGTTGACTCTGGCTCTGGACCTGAAGCTATCTAGTGAGTGGTTTCTCTGGTGGTTGACTCTGGACCTGAAGCTTTCTGGTGAGTGGTTTCTCTAGTGGTTGACTCTGGCTCTGGACCTGAAGCTATCTAGTGAGTGGTTTCTCTGGTGGTTGACTCTGGCTCTGGACCTGAAGCTATCTAGTGAGTGGTTTCTCTGGTGGTTGACTCTGGCTCTGGACCTGAAGCTATCTGGTGAGTGGTTTCTCTAGTGGTTGACTCTGGCTCTGAACCTGTAGCTATCTGGTGAATGGTTTCTCTGGTGGTTGGCTCTGGACCTGAAGCTGAGTCAATCTGGTGAGTGGTTTCTCTAGTGGTTGACTCTGGCTCTGGACCTGTAGCTATCCTAAGGACTGGTCATCAATATGAAGAAACCAGTATAACCTCTTGAAGTTGCTCCTAATACTGTGCCTTCCATGACCACAAACACTATACTATACTATACTATACACCCCCACTGCCCTCATTAGTAATAGTGCCCTCAATAGTGATAATACTTCCCAAGAGTGCCCCCATTAGTAGAAATGCCCTCTATATTGCGTCAAAGAATAATAATGCCCCTACAGTACTTTAGTAGTAATAATATAACCATAATAGAGTTGCACCGGGTATCGAAGTAACAATGCTTTTAGACCCGGATTGATTCGATACCGGGTTTTACTATTTTCCATACTAGTGATCTCTGTAATGGGGACCCCTTTGCTTGGCTTTCCTTCCTTTGAGGGATCTCTGGCTTTCACTGTGTTGAAGACCCATAACTGGGGCTCCATGGTTATTTTGCATATTACTATTTTCCATACTGTACAGCCCAGTATCAGAGAACATGACACCCACCGCGCGCCATGTTGTCCTCAGCAGCACCGTGGAGAAGGAGTCCCTACCTCCCCACTGTGCCGCTGCTGCCACCAATGAGAAGAGGGGAGGGGCTGTGGCCACTGCGCCACCAATGAGAAGAGCAGTGAGGAGGAGGGGAGGGGCTGTGGCCACTGCGCCACCAATGAGAAGAGGGGAGGGGCTGTGGCCACTGCGCCACCAATGAGAAGAGCAGTGAGGAGGAGGGGAGGGGCTGTGGCCACTGCGCCACCAATGAGAAGAGCAGTGAGGAGGAGAGGAGGGGCTGTGCCCACTGCGCCACCAATGAGAAGAGCAGTGAGGAGGAGGGGAGGGGCTGTGGCCACTGCGCCACCAATAAATTAAATTTATCCCTAAATACAAATGTAGGCTGTGGATGCCCGCTGCGGTATCGCATACCCAGCACCCAGTCTCACTAACGGGAAGCGGCATTCCCGCAAACTGCGGCAATTAACCCCTCAGGTGTGGCACCCGAGGAGTTAATTGACGGGGATCACAGCACCTGGTCATAGAGGCCGGGTATGTAATACCGCCGCCTGCACCCACAGCCTACATTTTATATTTATATTAACAGTATTACAAATTATTCATTATAATCATGGGTGGAGCATTCCCCTCCTCCTCATTGGTGGCAGCTTCCGATCGGATTCCCAGCAGTGAAATCTCGAGGCTCCAATTGGTTACCATGGCAGCCAGGACGCTGCTGAAGCCATCCATGGTCGCCATGGTAAGCTCCCTGCCTCAGTGTACGCAAAGCCAGGGACAGTGTGAGCT
Source organism: Bufo bufo (assembly GCF_905171765.1). NCBI lineage: Eukaryota > Metazoa > Chordata > Amphibia > Anura > Bufonidae > Bufo > Bufo bufo. The sequence goes on from NC_053391.1 coordinate 645,288, forward strand.
CTATGTGTGTGAATAGGACAAGGGTTCGAGCCCCTAAGGGGGGCTAATGGTTATTAAACAAAAAGTTTTAAAAAAAAAACACCAAAATATTAATTTTAATTCCCCTTTTCCCAATTTTACATATAAAATATATTTCGCGTATCGCCACATCCGAAAAAGTCCAAACTATTAAGAAATATCTCCTAAGCGGTGAACGCCATAACAGGGAAAAAAAATAAAAACGCACAATTCACCATTTTTCAGTCACCTTATCCCCCAAAAAATAGGATAGGACTGTTCTATTATGAGCCGGACGTTCCATTAAATGCAGAATATACGCAGCGTTTTTTGTGTTTTATTTTTTTTGTGTGGTATCGATTATCGCAATACTTTTTCATGGTATCGAAATCGAATCAAAATTTTGGTATCGTGACAACCCTAAACCAGAAATCTCCCAGTGGCTCTAATGTCCCCCTGTAGTGCCCCCCACTAGTTCCACAATATAAATCCACCCTTCATAGTGCCAGTATATATATAATGCTCCCCCCCATAGTGCCAGTATATATATAATGCTCCCCCCCCCCCCATAGTGCCAGTATATATATAATGCTCCTCCATTCCCCCCCAGTAGTGCCAGTATATATATAATGCCCCCCCCCCCCATGGTGCCAGTATATATAATGCTCCCCCCCCATAGTGCCAGTATATATATAATCCCCCCCCCCCCATAGTGCCAGTGTATATATAATGCTCCTCCATTCCCCCCCAGTAGTGCCAGTGTATATATAATGCTACCCCCCCCCATGGTGCCAGTATATATAATGCTCCCCCCCCATAGTGCCAGTATATATATAATGCTCCCCCCCCATAGTGCCAGTGTATATATAATGCTGCTCCATTCCCCCCAGTAGTGCCAGTGTATATATAATGCTCCTCCATTCCCCCCAAGTAGTGCCAGTGTATATATAATGCTCCCCCCCCCATAGTGCCAGTATATATATAATGCTCCCCCCCATAGTGCCAGTATATATATAATGCTCCCCCCCCCCATAGTGCCAGTGTATATATAATGCTCCTCCATTCCCCCCAGTAGTGGCAGTGTATATATCATGCTGCTCCATTCCCCCCCCAGTAGTGCCAGTGTATATATAATGCTCCTCCATTCCCCCCAGTAGTGCCAGTGTATACATAATGCCCCCCCCCCATAGTGCCAGTGTATATATAATGCTCCCCCCCATAGTGCCAGTGTATATATAATGCTGCTCCATTCCCCCCCAGTAGTGCCAGTGTATATATAATGCTCCTCCATTCCCCCCCAGTAGTGCCAGTATATATATAATGCTCCCCCCCATAGTGCCAGTATATATATAATGCTCCCCCCCCATAGTGCCAGTGTATATATAATGCTCCTCCATTCCCCCCAGTAGTGCCAGTGTATATATAATGCTCCTCTATTCCCCCCAGTAGTGCCAGTGTATATATCATGCTGCTCCATTCCCCCCCAGTAGTGCCAGTGTATATATAATGCTCCTCCATTCCCCCCAGTAGTGCCAGTGTATACATAATGCCCCCCCCATAGTGCCAGTATATATATAATGCTCCCCCCCCATAGTGCCAGTGTATATATAATGCTCCTCCATTCCCCCCCAGTAGTGCCAGTGTATATATAATGCCCCCCCATAGTGCCAGTGTATACATAATGCTCCTCCATTCCCCCCAGTAGTGCCAGTGTATATATAATGCCCCCCCCCCCATAGTGCCAGTGTATATATAATGCTCCTCCATTCCCCCCAGTAGTGCCAGTGTATATATAATGCTCCCCCCCCATAGTGCCAGTGTATACATAATGCTCCTCCATTCCCCCCAGTAGTGCCAGTGTATATATAATGCTCCCCCCCCATAGTGCCAGTGTATACATAATGCTCCTCCATTCCCCCAGTAGTGCCAGTGTATATATAATGCTCCTCCATTCCCCCCAGTAGTGCCAGTGTATATATAATGCTCCTCCATTCCCCCCCAGTAGTGCCAGTGTATATATAATGCGCCTCCATTCCCCCCCCAGTAGTGCCAGTGTATATATAATGCTCCTCCATTCCCCCCAGTAGTGCCAGTGTATATATAATGCGCCTCCATTCCCCCCAGTAGTGCCAGTGTATATATAATGCTGCTCCATTCCCCCCAGTAGTGCCAGTGTATATATAATGCTGCTCCATTCCCCCCCAGTAGTGCCAGTGTGTATATAATGCTGCTCCATTCCCCCCAGTAGTGCCAGTGTATATATAATGCTCCTCCATTCCCCCCAGTAGTGCCAGTGTATATATAATGCTCCTCCATTCCCCCCAGTAGTGCCAGTGTATATATAATGCTCCTCCATTCCCCCCCAGTAGTGCCAGTGTATATATAATGCTCCCCCCCATAGTGCCAGTGTATACATAATGCTCCTCCATTCCCCCAGTAGTGCCAGTGTATATATGATGCTCCTCCATTCCCCCCAGTAGTGCCAGTGTATATATAATGCTCCTCCATTCCCCCCCAGTAGTGCCAGTGTATATATAATGCGCCTCCATTCCCCCCCCAGTAGTGCCAGTGTATATATAATGCTCCTCCATTCCCCCCAGTAGTGCCAGTGTATATATAATGCGCCTCCATTCCCCCCAGTAGTGCCAGTGTATATATAATGCTCCTCCATTCCCCCCAGTAGTGCCAGTGTGTATATAATGCTCCTCCATTCCCCCCCAGTAGTGCCAGTGTGTATATAATGCTCCTCCATTCCCCCCCAGTAGTGCCAGTGTATATATAATGCTCCTCCATTCCCCCCAGTAGTGCCAGTGTATATATAATGCTCCTCCATTCCCCCCAGTAGTGCCAGTGTATATATAATGCTCCTCCATTCCCCCCCAGTAGTGCCAGTGTATATATAATGCTCCCCCCCATAGTGCCAGTGTATACATAATGCTCCTCCATTCCCCCAGTAGTGCCAGTGTATATATGATGCTCCTCCATTCCCCCCAGTAGTGCCAGTGTATATATAATGCTCCTCCATTCCCCCCCAGTAGTGCCAGTGTATATATAATGCGCCTCCATTCCCCCCCCAGTAGTGCCAGTGTATATATAATGCTCCTCCATTCCCCCCAGTAGTGCCAGTGTATATATAATGCGCCTCCATTCCCCCCAGTAGTGCCAGTGTATATATAATGCTGCTCCATTCCCCCCAGTAGTGCCAGTGTATATATAATGCTGCTCCATTCCCCCCCAGTAGTGCCAGTGTGTATATAATGCTGCTCCATTCCCCCCAGTAGTGCCAGTGTATATATAATGCTCCTCCATTCCCCCCCAGTAGTGCCAGTGTATATATAATGCTCCTCCATTCCCCCCAGTAGTGCCAGTGTATATATAATGCTCCTCCATTCCCCCCAGTAGTGCCAGTGTATATATAATGCTCCTCCATTCCCCCCCAGTAGTGCCAGTGTATATATAATGCTCCCCCCCCCATAGTGCCAGTGTATACATAATGCTCCTCCATTCCCCCAGTAGTGCCAGTGTATATATGATGCTCCTCCATTCCCCCCAGTAGTGCCAGTGTATATATAATGCTCCTCCATTCCCCCCCAGTAGTGCCAGTGTATATATAATGCGCCTCCATTCCCCCCCCAGTAGTGCCAGTGTATATATAATGCTCCTCCATTCCCCCCAGTAGTGCCAGTGTATATATAATGCGCCTCCATTCCCCCCAGTAGTGCCAGTGTATATATAATGCTGCTCCATTCCCCCCAGTAGTGCCAGTGTATATATAATGCTGCTCCATTCCCCCCCAGTAGTGCCAGTGTGTATATAATGCTGCTCCATTCCCCCCAGTAGTGCCAGTGTATATATAATGCTCCTCCATTCCCCCCCAGTAGTGCCAGTGTATATATAATGCTCCTCCATTCCCCCCAGTAGTGCCAGTGTATATATAATGCTCCTCCATTCCCCCCAGTAGTGCCAGTGTATATATAATGCTCCTCCATTCCCCCCCAGTAGTGCCAGTGTATATATAATGCTCCCCCCCATAGTGCCAGTGTATACATAATGCTCCTCCATTCCCCCCCAGTAGTGCCAGTGTATATATAATGCTCCTCCATTCCCCCCAGTAGTGCCAGTGTATATATAATGCTCCTCCATTCCCCCCCAGTAGTGCCAGTGTATATATAATGCTGCTCCATTCCCCCCCAGTAGTGCCAGTGTATATATAATGCTCCTCCATTCCCCCCCATAGTGCCAGTGTATATATAATGCTCCTCCATCCCCCCCCAGTAGTGCCAGTGTATATATAATGCTGCTCCATTCCCCCCAGTAGTGCCAGTGTGTATATAATGCTCCTCCATTCCCCCCCAGTAGTGCCAGTGTATATATAATGCTGCTCCATTTCCCCAGTAGTGCCAGTGTATATATAATGCTCCTCCATTCCCCCCCAGTAGTGCCAGTGCATATATAATGCTCCTCCATTCCCCCAGTAGTGCCAGTGTATATATGATGCTCCTCCATTCCCCCCCAGTAGTGCCAGTGTATATATAATGCTCCTCCATTCCCCCCCAGTAGTGCCAGTGTATATATGATGCTCCTCCATTCCCCCCAGTAGTGCCAGTGTATATATAATGCTCCTCCATTCCCCCCCAGTAGTGCCAGTGTATATATGATGCTCCTCCATTACCCCCAGTAGTGCCAGTGTATATATAATGCTCCTCCATTCCCCCCAGTAGTGCCAGTGTGTATATAATGCTCCTCCATTCCCCCCAGTAGTGCCAGTGTATACATAATGCCCCCCCCCCCCCCCATAGTGCCAGTTAGGGCTGCAGATATCGACTATTTTTGTAATAGAATACTCGATCAGTTAATCCAGCGATTAATCGAGTACTCTAATAACAAAACACTAATTAAAAGAACGCTTTTCTTTATAAAAACAAATCAGCCACCCCCCCCCCAGTGCCACCATCTCCCCTCCTAGCCATGCCCCCAGCGGCAGTACTTACCTTTCCTGTAGGGGCGCCGCTCCACAGCTCCTTCTTCTTTTTCTCCGCACGCTGCACTGCCGTCCTGACATCACACATAGGGCTGAAACGATTACTCATTGAATCGAGTAATTCAACACAAAAATCATCGATGCAATTTTTTTGCATTGAGGATTTGTTTGTGTCATGTGACCATGGAGCGGGATTGAAGCGCTTGCTGTTACTTACCGATCCGTGGTCACCTGCCGGCCGTACTGCACTGCACTGCACTGGATCCTGATACATCGTCAGGTCATAGTGCATGTAAGCGCGCACTATGACACTATGCAGCGCGCTGAGAAGAGGAGGAGGGAGCTGTGGAGCCCCTACATGAAAGGTATGTATTTTATTCTACTGGCGCTGGGGACATACCACTGAAGGGGGACAGCCGGCAATGGATGGCATGGAGGGGGTGATAGTGCGAGCTTACGTGCACTACATCCTGACGATGTGTCAGGATACAGTGCAGCGCGGTACAGGCCAGCGGGTGACCACGGAGCGGTTAGTAAGAGCAAGCGCTTCAGTCCCGCTCCGTGGTCGCATGACACAAACAAAAGATTTGCATCGAGGGTTTTTTTGTCAAATTACTCAATTCAATAGAGTAATCATTTCAGCCTTAGTGCCAGTATATATTGTAGGAGTCCGATCCGCCCTGAGGAAAATGGGTCCGGAAGATGATATTGAGGCGTTCCTGACGGTGTTCGAAAGAACCGCGGAGCAAGAGAGGCTGCCATTGGAACAGTGGGGCGAGGTGGTGGCGCCTTTTCTGGTGGGGGACGCACAAAAGGCCTATTTTGACCTCAGCCGCGATGAGGCCAAGGACTATGAGAGGCTAAAAAGTGAGGTGTTGGCCAGGTTGGGGGTAAACACCTATGTGCGAGCGCACAGGGTGTATCAGTGGGTGTTTGCCGAGTCCCGACCCACCCGGTCACAAGCCTATGACTTACTTCACCTAGTAAAAAAATGGCTTCAGCCTGAAATATTGTGCCCTTCTCAGATGGTTGAAAGGGTCGTGGTCGACAGGTTCGTGCGTACCCTCCCGAGAGCCATACAGCGCTGGGTGGGACAAGGCGATCCAGGCAACCTGGAACAACTGGTTAGCCTGGTGGAGAGGTATATGGCCACTCAGGATTTGGTGCGGGACTCAGCGGTACTACCGAAGTCACGTCAGCCCCCGTTGCCGACCCGGGATCCTGAAAAAGGGATCCCACCTCATAAGGAGGGGAGTGGATCTCCAGTCCATGGGAGGAATACCCTGGGGAGGAGGGAGGCTGCGAGGATCAGATGTTGGCATTGTCAGGGTTGGGGACATGTGGCAGCCAACTGCCCTAGGGCATCCGAACCCATGGACTGCGGGTTCGCTCGCCGGTCCTCTTTTTATGCCCAACCGGTGTATATAGCTGACCCCCTGCTGGCTGCGGACACCCCTCCGTTGTGTGATGTTGTTGTCAATGGTCACTCCGTGCAGGCCCTGCTGGACTCTGGGAGCCTGGTAACTCTGGTCCATGAATCGCTGGTAACGGAAAAACTCCCAGATAGGCGAACCCTTACCATTGTCTGTATACATGGGGATCGCCGGGAGTATCCTACCACTAAGGTTACCCTGGCGGTGTGTGGGAAGGAGGTACCACATGTCGTCGGAGTGGGGAGACGGCTCCCTTATGCCGCAATATTGGGAAGGGACTTTCCCCTGTTCTGGACTTTGTGGAGGAACAGGTTGCCTACCTGTGGGGAAGAAAAATGTCCGGGTCCCGAGCCCGAGGACCCCGAGGCAGGGGCCCCAGCTGTAGGGGTCACCATAGGGGAGGTAGAGTGTAACCCTGACCGGTTTCCCCTAGAAGTATTGGCGGGTGAGACAGTAGAAAGTTCGTCTATCCTGGATCTGGGGGTACCCCGAGAAACCTTCGGGACCGCACAGCTCCAGGATTCGACGTTATTGCGGGCTAGAGAAGGTGTGTCGGTGATTAATGGCGTTGCCCAGCGTCCCGGCGCCGATACCGTATTTCCTCACCTGGCCTATAACCAGGACCTGTTATATAGGGTAGACAAGGTGAGGCAGGAGGTGGTGGAACAACTCGTGGTGCCCCAGCCTTACCGGCGAATGGTCTTGGATTTAGCGCATGCGCATGTGTTGGGTGGTCATCTGGGGGTTAAGAAAACGCTGGAGCGAATTCTACAACGGTTCTATTGGCCTGGGATTTATGAGGAAGTCCGGAGGTTCTGTCAGTCCTGTCCAGTGTCCTGTCAGTCCTGTCAGGTGACTAGCCCCCACCCTCAGTATCGCAGTCCACTGGTACCTATGCCCATTATAGAGGTGCCCTTCGAAAGGATCGCCATGGATCTGGTAGGCCCCATTATTAAGTCAGCCCGAGGTCACCAACACATACTGGTAGTGTTAGACTATGCCACTCGCTATCCGGAGGCGGTCCCATTGCGACATACGTCGGCCAAGGTAATAGCTAAAGAGCTTATGAGTATGTTCGCCCGGGTGGGGATACCAAAGGAGATTCTGACGGACCAGGGGACACCCTTTATGTCCAAAATAACAAAGGAATTGTGTAAGCTATTAAATATAAAACACCTGCACACGTCCGTCTACCATCCCCAAACCGATGGGTTAGTAGAACGGTTTAATAAGACCCTGAAGTCCATGCTAAAAAGAGTCGTGGCTAAGGACGGGAGAGATTGGGACTTACTGTTGCCCTATGTTTTGTTTGCGGTACGGGAAGTGCCCCAGGCGTCCACGGGGTTCTCGCCCTTTGAGTTGTTATATGGGCGACATCCCCGTGGACTACTGGACATCGCTAAGGAGGCATGGGAGCAACAGCCTACGCCTCATAAAAGTGTGATAGAACACATAGGAAAAATGCAGGACCGAATAGGGGTCGTGTTGCCGATCGTCCGGGAGCACATGGAAGCGGCACAACTGGCCCAGAGTCGGGTATATAACCGGTCCGCCCGGGTAAGGACATTTCACCCGGGTGACCGAGTTCTTGTACTCGTGCCCACGGTCGAGAGTAAATTCCTGGCCCGGTGGCAAGGACCCTATGAAGTTAAGGAGAAAGTGGGCCCAGTTGATTACAGGATATACCAGCCAGGGCGGCGGAAGCCCGAACAGGTATATCATGTGAATCTACTAAAACCTTGGAGAGACAGAGAGAATTTGTTTGGAGACAGCCCGCCCTCTGTCTGGACGGCAGGGAGTGACCCGGGGTCACCAGGTGTTCCGGAGAACGCCGCTGGGGTGACGATAGGGGACGGACTGTCGACCAAACAGGCACAAGAGGTGAGAGAGTTCGTTAGTCAGAATAGGGACGTATTCTCTGACCTTCCTGGACGTACCACCTTGATCGAGCATGACATTGTCACCGAGCCCCGGGTGAAAGTCCACCTAAGACCATACCGAGTACCGGAGGCTCGGCGACAGGCCATTTCGCAGGAGGTAAGATCGATGCTACGTCTAGGGGTCATAGAAGAGTCAAAGAGCGAGTGGGCTAGCCCGATTGTCCTTATTCCCAAACCGGATGGTTCATTACGGTTCTGTAATGATTTTAGGAAATTAAATGAGGTATCAAAATTTGACGCCTATCCCATGCCTCGGGTGGACGAGTTGATAGAGCGGCTGGGAAAAGCCCGGTATTTTTCGATCCTAGATCTCACGAAGGGCTACTGGCAGGTACCTCTGACGGAGGCGGCAAAGGAGAAGACGGCCTTTGTCACCCCGGAGGGGCTTTTTCAGTATAGGGTGTTGCCTTTTGGGTTGCATGGCGCTCTCGCTACGTTCCAGCGTCTGATGGATGTCGTCCTTAAGCCCCATCACCAGTATACCTCCGCGTATCTGGATGATATAGTCGTGTTTAGCCCGGACTGGGAGGGTCATTTGTCAAAACTTCAGGCAGTGATAGATTCTCTAAGGAAGGCGGGGTTGACTGCCAACCCAAAAAAATGCTCGGTGGGCCTAGAGGAAGCTCGCTATTTGGGGTATGTGATTGGACGCGGAGTCATTAGGCCCCAAGTGAATAAAGTTGAAGCAATCCGGAATTGGCCCAGGCCTCGTACGTCCAAGCAAGTACGGTCATTTTTGGGCCTGATTGGGTACTACATGAGGTTCATTCCCCATTTTGCCACCTTGGCAGCCCCGTTAACCGGCCTCTTGAAGGGTAGAAAGTCGGTGATGGTTCGCTGGGGGGAGCAGGAGGAGGAGGCGTTCTCCCGTTTGAAGTCGGCCCTATGTGAGTCCCCGGTTCTGGTGACGCCCGACTTCAAGCGGGAGTTTGTAGTTCAAACAGATGCCTCGGGAGTAGGACTAGGGGCTGTGCTTTCCCAGGAGCTCAACGGGGAAGAGCACCCCGTGGTTTTTCTAAGCCGCAAGCTTACCCCAGCAGAAACCCGGTATAGCATTGTGGAGAGAGAGTGCCTCGCCATCAAGTGGGCACTCGAGTCTCTCAGATATTACCTTCTGGGGAGAAGGTTCCGTCTGGTGACCGACCACTCCCCTCTCCAGTGGATGAGTCGAGCTAAGGAGGGGAGCGTTCGGGTCACCAGGTGGTTCTTGTCCCTCCAGAACTTTAAGTTCACTGTTGAGCACAGGGCCGGCCGCTTACAGGGGAACGCAGATGCCCTGTCCCGGGTACACTGCTGTGCATGTGTTCACCCCCTCAGGCTTGAACAGTATGTTCAAGCCCTCAGGGGTGAACAAAGGGGGGGGGATATGTAGGAGAGTCCCCGGAATAATAATGGACGGACGATACGTGCCACCAGAGGTCCTGGCCTCGGTGGAGTAAGAACCGGATCATTGCGGTTACAGCGGCGAATGCTGCTGGCGCAGCGTGTCCGGGCCGGTTTTTACTGGGAACAGGTAAAGAGTTGGGGGGGTGCCTGTTCCCCACGGCCAGCCCAGGTTTTTGGTGGAGCTGGGCCTTTAAAGAACCCAGCCTGCTGATGATGGGGGTGGGGTGTGTCTTGCTGTGCTGGAGATTTCCACAGACAGAGTCAGTGCTGGTGAAGGAGAGTCTGGGCGCAGCACACATTGAAGGATAGTCCTGGGACCTGTGGTGCTACGAGCCGAAGTGGCTCTGGCCTGAGGGAGACAAAGGCAGGTAGCCTACAAGCCTGCAGAAACTGCTGTGGTCTGTCCAAAACAAGGTGACTCAAACCTGCTGTTTATTTTCTATGGAAGGACTTTTGTTTTATGCACTATGTGGATATGCACCTGTGTGGTCTGCACATTGCCTGTTATGCCTTTGGTGTGAATAAAGTCACGGTGAACCACAAAGACTGTCTGTGATTGCCTCAATACTGCCGCCGCTACCGTAGCCTACCACGAGCACATCCCCACAGTATATATAATGTTCCCCAGTAGTGCCAGTGTATATATAATGCGCCTCCATTCCCCCCAGTAGTGCCAGTGTATATATGATGCGCCTCCATTCCCCCCAGTAGTGCCAGTGTATATATAATGCTCCTCCATTCCCCCCCAGTAGTGCCAGTGTATATATAATGCTCCTCCATTCCCCCCCAGTAGTGCCAGTGTATATATAATGCGCCTCCATTCCCCCCCAGTAGTGCCAGTGTATATATAATGCTCCTCCATTCCCCCCAGTAGTGCCAGTGTATATATAATGCTGCTCCATTCCCCCCCAGTAGTGCCAGTGTATATATAATGCTCCTCCATTCCCCCCAGTAGTGCCAGTGTATATATAATGCTGCTCCATTCCCCCCCAGTAGTGCCAGTGTATATATAATGCTGCTCCATTCCCCCCCATAGTGCCAGTGTATATATAATGCGCCTCCATTCCCCCCCAGTAGTGCCAGTGTATATATAATGCTGCTCCATCCCCCCAGTAGTGCCAGAGTATATATAATGCTGCTCCATTCCCCCCAGTAGTGCCAGTGTATATATAATGCTGCTCCATTCCCCCCCAGTAGTGCCAGTGTATATATAATGCTGCTCCATTCCCCCCCAGTAGTGCCAGTGTATATATAATGCTCCTCCATTCCCCCCAGTAGTGCCAGTGTATATATAATGCTCCTCCATTCCCCCCAGTAGTGCCAGTGTATATATCATGCTCCTCCATTCCCCCCAGTAGTGCCAGTGTATATATAATGCGCCTCCATTCCCCCCAGTAGTGCCAGTGTATATATAATGCTGCTCCATTCCCCCCCATAGTGCCAGCGTATATATAATGCTCCTCCATTCCCCCCAGTAGTGCCAGTGTATATATCATGCTCCTCCATTCCCCCCAGTAGTGCCAGTGTATATATAATGCGCCTCCATTCCCCCCAGTAGTGCCAGTGTATATATAATGCTGCTCCATTCCCCCCCCAGTAGTGCCAGTGTATATATAATGCTCCTCCATTCCCCCAGTAGTGCCAGTGTATATATAATGCTCCTCCATTCCCCCCCAGTAGTGCCAGTGTATATATAATGCGCCTCCATTCCCCCCAGTAGTGCCAGTGTATATATAATGCTCCTCCATTCCCCCCCAGTAGTGCCAGTGTATATATAATGCTGCTCCATCCCCCCAGTAGTGCCAGAGTATATATAATGCTGCTCCATTCCCCCCAGTAGTGCCAGTGTATATATAATGCTGCTCCATTCCCCCCCAGTAGTGCCAGTGTATATATAATGCTGCTCCATTCCCCCCCAGTAGTGCCAGTGTATATATAATGCTCCTCCATTCCCCCCAGTAGTGCCAGTGTATATATAATGCTCCTCCATTCCCCCCCAGTAGTGCCAGTGTATATATAATGCGCCTCCATTCCCCCCCATAGTGCCAGTGTATATATAATGCGCCTCCATTCCCCCCCAGTAGTGCCAGTGTATATATAATGCTGCTCCATCCCCCCAGTAGTGCCAGAGTATATATAATGCTGCTCCATTCCCCCCAGTAGTGCCAGTGTATATATAATGCTGCTCCATTCCCCCCCAGTAGTGCCAGTGTATATATAATGCTGCTCCATTCCCCCCCAGTAGTGCCAGTGTATATATAATGCTCCTCCATTCCCCCCAGTAGTGCCAGTGTATATATAATGCTCCTCCATTCCCCCCAGTAGTGCCAGTGTATATATCATGCTCCTCCATTCCCCCCAGTAGTGCCAGTGTATATATAATGCGCCTCCATTCCCCCCAGTAGTGCCAGTGTATATATAATGCTGCTCCATTCCCCCCCATAGTGCCAGCGTATATATAATGCTCCTCCATTCCCCCCAGTAGTGCCAGTGTATATATCATGCTCCTCCATTCCCCCCAGTAGTGCCAGTGTATATATAATGCGCCTCCATTCCCCCCAGTAGTGCCAGTGTATATATAATGCTGCTCCATTCCCCCCCCAGTAGTGCCAGTGTATATATAATGCTCCTCCATTCCCCCCAGTAGTGCCAGTGTATATATAATGCGCCTCCATTCCCCCCAGTAGTGCCAGTGTATATATAATGCTGCTCCATTCCCCCCAGTAGTGCCAGTGTATATATAATGCTCCTCCATTCCCCCCAGTAGTGCCAGTGTATATATAATGCTGCTCCATTCCCCCCAGTAGTGCCAGTGTATATATAATGCTGCTCCATTCCCCCCAGTCGTGCCAGTGTGTATATAATGCTGCTCCATTCCCCCCAGTAGTGCCAGTGTATATATAATGCTGCTCCATTCCCCCCAGTAGTGCCAGTGTATATATAATGCGCCTCCATTCCCCCCCCCCCCCCATAGTGCCAGTGTATATATAATGCTGCTCCATTCCCCCCCAGTAGTGCCAGTGTATATATAATGCTGCTCCATTCCCCCCCAGTAGTGCCAGTGTATATATAATGCTCCTCCATTCCCCCCCCCAGTAGTGCCAGTGTATATATAATGCTGCTCCATTCCCCCCCAGTAGTGCCAGTGTATATATAATGCTCCTCCATTCCCCCCAGTAGTGCCAGTGTATATATAATGCTCCTCCATTCCCCCCAGTAGTGCCAGTGTATATATAATGCTCCTCCATTCCCCCCAGTAGTGCCAGTGTATATATAATGCTCCTCCATTCCCCCCAGTAGTGCCAGTGTATATATAATGCTCCTCCATTCCCCCCCAGTAGTGCCAGTGTATATATAATGCTCCTCCATTCCCCCCAGTAGTGCCAGTGTATATATAATGCTCCTCCATTCCCCCCCAGTAGTGCCAGTGTATATATAATGCTCCTCCATTCCCCCCCAGTAGTGCCAGTGTATATATAATGCTCCTCCATCCCCCCAGTAGTGCCAGTGTATATATAATGCTCCTCCATCCCCCCAGTAGTGCCAGTGTATATATAATGCTCCTCCATTCCCCCCCAGTAGTGCCAGTGTATATATAATGCTGCTCCATCCCCCCCAGGAGTGCCAGTGTATATATAATGCTGCTCCATTCCCCCCCCCAGTAGTGCCAGTGTATATATAATGCTGCTCCGTTCCCCCCCCCAGTAGTGCCAGTATATATATAATGCTCCCCCCCATAGTGCCAGTGTATATATAATGCTCCTCCATTCCTGCCAATAGTGCCAGTGTATATATAATGCTCCTCCATTCCCCCCAGTAGTGCCAGTGTATACATAATGCCCCCCCCATAGTGCCAGTGTATATATAATGCTCCTCCATTCCCCCCAGTAGTGCCAGTGTATACATAATGCCCCCCCCCCCCCATAGTGCCAGTGTATATATAATGCTCCTCCATTCCCCCCAGTAGTGCCAGTATATATATAATGCTCCCCCCCCATAGTGCCAGTGTATATATAATGCTCCTCCATTCCCCCCCAGTAGTGCCAGTGTATATATAATGCGCCTCCATTCCCCCCAGTAGTGCCAGTGTATATATAATGCTCCTCCATTCCCCCAGTAGTGCCAGTGTATATATAATGCTCCTCCATTCCCCCCAGTAGTGCCAGTGTATACATAATGCTCCTCCATTCCCCCCAGTAGTGCCAGTGTATACATAATGCCCCCCCCCATAGTGCCAGTGTATATATAATGCTCCTCCATTCCCCCCAGTAGTGCCAGTATATATATAATGCTCCCCCCCCCATAGTGCCAGTGTATATATAATGCTCCTCCATTCCCCCCCAGTAGTGCCAGTGTATATATAATGCGCCTCCATTCCCCCCAGTAGTGCCAGTGTATATATAATGCTCCTCCATTCCCCCCCCCCCCCATAGAGCCAGTGTATATATAATGCTGCTCCATTCCCCCCAGTAGTGCCAGTGTATACATAATGCTCCTCCATCCCCCCAGTAGTGCCAGTGTATACATAATGCCCCCCCCATAGTGCCAGTGTATACATAATGCCCCCCCCCCCATAGTGCCAGTGTATATATAATGCTCCTCCATTCCCCCCAGTAGTGCCAGTATATATATAATGCTCCCCCCCCCATAGTGCCAGTGTATATATAATGCTCCTCCATTCCCCCCCAGTAGTGCCAGTGTATATATAATGCGCCTCCATTCCCCCCCAGTAGTGCCAGTGTATATATAATGCTGCTCCATTCCCCCAGTAGTGCCAGTGTATATATAATGCTCCTCCATTCCCCCCCAGTAGTGCCAGTGTATATATAATGCTCCTCCATTCCCCCCCAGTAGTGCCAGTGTATATATAATGCTCCTCCATTCCCCCCAGTAGTGCCAGTGTATATATAATGCTCCTCCATTCCCCCCAGTAGTGCCAGTGTATATATAATGCGCCTCCATTCCCCCCAGTAGTGCCAGTGTATATATAATGCTCCTCCATTCCCCCCATAGTGCCAGTGTATACATAATGCCCCCCCCCCCCCATAGTGCCAGTGTATATATAATGCTCCTCCATTCCCCCCAGTAGTGCCAGTATATATATAATGCTCCCCCCCATAGTGCCAGTGTATATATAATGCTCCTCCATTCCCCCCCAGTAGTGCCAGTGTATATATAATGCTCCTCCATTCCCCCAGTAGTGCCAGTGTATATATAATGCTCCTCCATTCCCCCCAGTAGTGCCAGTGTATATATAATGCTCCTCCATTCCCCCCAGTAGTGCCAGTGTATATATAATGCTCCTCCATTCCCCCCAGTAGTGCCAGTGTATATATAATGCTCCTCCATTCCCCCCAGTAGTGCCAGTGTATATATAATGCTCCTCCATTCCCCCCAGTAGTGCCAGTGTATATATAATGCTCCTCCATTCCCCCCAGTAGTGCCAGTGTATATATAATGCTCCTCCATTCCCCCCAGTAGTGCCAGTGTATATATAATGCTCCTCCATTCCCCCCAGTAGTGCCAGTGTATATATAATGCTCCTCCATTCCCCCCAGTAGTGCCAGTGTATATATAATGCTCCTCCATTCCCCCCAGTAGTGCCAGTGTATATATAATGCTCCTCCATTCCCCCCAGTAGTGCCAGTGTATATATAATGCTCCTCCATTCCCCCCCAGTAGTGCCAGTGTATATATAATGCTCCTCCATTCCCCCCAGTAGTGCCAGTGTATATATAATGCTCCTCCGATCCCCCCAGTAGTGCCAGTGTATATATAATGCTCCTCCATTCCCCCCAGTAGTGCCAGTGTATACATAATGCCCCCCCCCCCCCATAGTGCCAGTTAGGGCTGCAGATATCGACTATTTTTGTAATAGAATACTCGATCAGTTAATCCAGCGATTAATCGAGTACTCTAATAACAAAACACTAATTAAAAGAACGCTTTTCTTTATAAAAACAAATCAGCCACCCCCCCCCCCCCCCCCAGTGCCACCATCTCCCCTCCTAGCCATGCCCCCAGCGGCAGTACTTACCTTTCCTGTAGGGGCGCCGCTCCACAGCTCCTTCTTCTTTTTCTCCGCACGCTGCACTGCCGTCCTGACATCACACATAGGGCTGAAACGATTACTCATTGAATCGAGTAATTCAACACAAAAATCATCGATGCAATTTTTTTTGCATTGAGGATTTGTTTGTGTCATGTGACCATGGAGCGGGATTGAAGCGCTTGCTATTACTTACCGCTCCGTGGTCACCTGCCGGCCGTACTGCACTGCACTGCACTGCACTGGATCCTGATACATCGTCAGGTCATAGTGCATGTAAGCGCGCACTATGACACTATGCAGCGCGCCGAGAAGAGGAGGAAGGAGCTGTGGAGCCCCTACATGAAAGGTATGTATTTTATTCTACTGGCGCTGGGGACATACCCCTGAAGGGGGACAGCCGGCAATGGATGGCATGGAGGGGGTGATAGTGCGAGCTTACGTGCACTACATCCTGACGATGTGTCAGGATACAGTGCAGCGCGGTACAGGCCAGCGGGTGACCACGGAGCGGTTAGTAAGAGCAAGCGCTTCACTCCCGCTCCCTGGTCGCATGACACAAACCAAAAATTTGCATCGAGGGTTTTTTTGTCAAATTACTCAATTCAATAGAGTAATCATTTCAGCCTTAGTGCCAGTATATATATATATATATAATGTTCCCCAGTAGTGCCAGTGTATATATAATGCTGCTCCATTCCCCCCAGTAGTGCCAGTGTATATATAATGCTCCTCCATTCCCCCCAGTAGTGCCAGTGTATATATAATGCTCCTCCATTCCCTCCAGTAGTGCCAGTGTATATATAATGCTCCTCCATTCCCCCCCAGTAGTGCCAGTGTATATATAATGCTGCTCCATTCCCCCCCAGTAGTGCCAGTGTATATATAATGCCCCCCCCCATAGTGCCAGTGTATATATAATGCCCCCCCCCCCATAGTGCCAGTGTATATATAATGCTCCTCCATTCCCCCCAGTAGTGCCAGTGTGTATATAATGCTCCTCCATTCCCCCCCAGTAGTGCCAGTGTATATATAATGCGCCTCCATTCCCCCCCCAGTAGTGCCAGTGTATATATAATGCGCCTCCATTCCCCCCCCAGTAGTGCCAGTGTATATATAATGCTCCTCCATTCCCCCCAGTAGTGCCAGTGTATATATAATGCTCCTCCATTCCCCCCCAGTAGTGCCAGTGTATATATAATGCTCCTCCATTCCCCCCCAGTAGTGCCAGTGTATATATAATGCCCCCCCCCCATAGTGCCAGTGTATATATAATGCCCCCCCCCCCCCCATAGTGCCAGTGTATATATAATACTCCTCCATTCCCCCCAGTAGTGCCAGTGTGTATATAATGCTCCTCCATTCCCCCCCAGTAGTGCCAGTGTATATATAATGCGCCTCCATTCCCCCCCCAGTAGTGCCAGTGTATATATAATGCTCCTCCATTCCCCCCAGTAGTGCCAGTGTATATATAATGCTCCTCCATTCCCCCCAGTAGTGCCAGTGTATATATAATGCTCCTCCATTCCCCCCAGTAGTGGCAGTGTATATATCATGCTCCTCCATTCCCCCCAGTAGTGCCAGTGTATATATAATGCGCCTCCATTCCCCCCAGTAGTGCCAGTGTATATATAATGCTGCTCCATTTCCCCAGTAGTGCCAGTGTATATATAATGCTCCTCCATTCCCCCCAGTAGTGCCAGTGTATATATAATGCTCCTCCATTCCCCCCAGTAGTGCCAGTGTATATATAATGCTCCTCCATTCCCCCCCCCAGTAGTGCCAGTGTATATATAATGCTGCTCCATTCCCCCCCATAGTGCCAGTATATATATAATGCTCCCCCCCATAGTGCCAGTGTATATATAATGCTCCTCCATTCCCCCCAGTAGTGCCAGTGTATATATAATGCTCCTCCATTCCCCCCAGTAGTGCCAGTATATATATAATGCTCCCCCCCCATAGTGCCAGTGTATATATAATGCTCCTCCATTCCCCCCCAGTAGTGCCAGTGTATATATAATGCGCCTCCATTCCCCCCAGTAGTGCCAGTGTATATATAATGCTCCTCCATTCCCCCCAGTAGTGCCAGTGTATACATAATGCTCCTCCATTCCCCCCAGTAGTGCCAGTGTATATATAATGCTGCTCCATTCCCCCCAGTAGTGCCAGTGTATATATAATGCCCCCCCCCATAGTGCCAGTGTATACATAATGCCCCCCCCCCATAGTGCCAGTGTATACATAATGCCCCCCCCCCCATAGTGCCAGTGTATATATAATGCTCCTCCATTCCCCCCCAGTAGTGCCAGTGTATATATAATGCTCCTCCATTTCCCCCCAGTAGTGCCAGTGTATATATAATGCGCCTCCATTCCCCCCCAGTAGTGCCAGTGTATATATAATGCTCCTCCATTCCCCCCCAGTAGTGCCAGTGTATATATAATGCTCCTCCATTCCCCCCCAGTAGTGCCAGTGTATATATAATGCTCCTCCATTCCCCCCCAGTAGTGCCAGTGTATATATAATGCTCCTCCATTCCCCCCCAGTAGTGCCAGTGTATATATAATGCTCCTCCATTCCCCCCCAGTAGTGCCAGTGTATATATAATGCTGCTCCATTCCCCCAGTAGTGCCAGTGTATATATAATGCGCCTCCATTCCCCCCCAGTAGTGCCAGTGTATATATAATGCTCCTCCATTCCCCCCAGTAGTGCCAGTGTATATATAATGCTCCTCCATTCCCCCCAGTAGTGCCAGTGTATATATAATGCTCCTCCATTCCCCCCCAGTAGTGCCAGTGTATATATAATGCTCCTCCATTCCCCCCAGTAGTGCCAGTGTGTATATAATGCTCCTCCATTCCCCCCAGTAGTGCCAGTGTATATATAATGCTCCTCCATTCCCCCCAGTAGTGCCAGTGTGTATATAATGCTCCTCCATTCCCCCCAGTAGTGCCAGTGTATATATAATGCTCCTCCATTCCCCCCAGTAGTGCCAGTGTATATATAATGCTCCTCCATTCCCCCCAGTAGTGCCAGTGTATATATAATGCTCCTCCGATCCCCCCAGTAGTGCCAGTGTATATATAATGCTCCTCCATTCCCCCCAGTAGTGCCAGTGTATACATAATCCCCCCCCCCCCCCATAGTGCCAGTTAGGGCTGCAGATATCGACTATTTTTGTAATAGAATACTCGATCAGTTAATCCAGCGATTAATCGAGTACTCTAATAACAAAACACTAATTAAAAGAACACTTTTCTTTATAAAAACAAATCAGCCACCCCCCCCCCCCCCCCCCCCAGTGCCACCATCTCCCCTCCTAGCCATGCCCCCAGCGGCAGTACTTACCTTTCCTGTAGGGGCGCCGCTCCACAGCTCCTTCTTCTTTTTCTCCGCACGCTGCACTGCCGTCCTGACATCACACATAGGGCTGAAACGATTACTCATTGAATCGAGTAATTCAACACAAAAATCATCGATGCAATTTTTTTGCATTGAGGATTTGTTTGTGTCATGTGACCATGGAGCGGGATTGAAGCGCTTGCTATTACTTACCGCTCCGTGGTCACCTGCCGGCCCGTACTGCACTGCACTGGATCCTGATACATCGTCAGGTCATAGTGCATGTAAGCGCGCACTATGACACTATGCAGCGCGCCGAGAAGAGGAGGAGGGAGCTGTGGAGCCCCTACATGAAAGGTATGTATTTTATTTTACTGGCGCTGGGGACATACCACTGAAGGGGGACAGCCGGCAATGGATGGCATGGAGGGGGTGATAGTGCGAGCTTACGTGCACTACATCCTGACGATGTGTCAGCATACAGTGCAGCGCGGTACAGGCCAGCGGGTGACCACGGAGCGGTTAGTAAGAGCAAGCGCTTCACTCCCGCTCCCTGGTCGCATGACACAAACAAAAAATTTGCATCGAGGGTTTTTTTGTCAAATTACTCAATTCAATAGAGTAATCATTTCAGCCTTAGTGCCAGTATATATATATATAATGTTCCCCAGTAGTGCCAGTGTATATATAATGCTCCTCCATTCCCCCCAGTAGTGCCAGTGTATATATAATGCTCCTCCATTCCCCCCAGTAGTGCCAGTGTAAATATAATGCTCCTCCATTCCCCCCCAGTAGTGCCAGTGTATATATAATGCGCCTCCATTCCCCCCCCAGTAGTGCCAGTGTATATATAATGCTGCTCCATTCCCCCCCATTAGTGCCAGTGTATATATAATGCTCCTCCATTCCCCCCAGTAGTGCCAGTATATATATTGTCGGGTATATAAAGCAAATGCTTTATATAAAGATGAAAAAAATTTAGCGGATCAAAAGAAAAATTATGCAAACGATATTGATCCGGGAGATGGACATAATCATCTCACAACGAGTTCGATCAAGAACCTGATTATTTTGTGCAATCAGCAAAACAGGGTACAAGCGTCTATGCAAAAATATAAATGGTTTATTATACTATAGTTTACAATACAATCA
Organism: Bufo bufo; assembly: GCF_905171765.1. Taxonomy (NCBI): domain Eukaryota; kingdom Metazoa; phylum Chordata; class Amphibia; order Anura; family Bufonidae; genus Bufo; species Bufo bufo. Next base: position 665,572 of record NC_053391.1, read on the forward strand.
AAAATTAATCAACATAAATTTCAATAATATACAATGATATGCAGTACCCAGAATTCACCACTACATGGTGCCAACAAAACAATACTCAACCAACACAAGAATATTATGCAATACAGCTTTAAATTTGTGAGAGATATACAATCAATGGATTATGCGGAAAACTCAATCAAGAAGATGACAGATACGAGCCCTTGCTCCGCCAAAAAAATGATGACCAATCTCAGATATGGGGTAGTATGGTAGTATTGCACAAAACTTATAAATTATTGGCTTGATGTCAAACTAGGGAATACTAAGATTCCCAACAGAAAGTTTCTCCAATATTATTCCCTTTATTCAGTTATATGCATCGTAACTGAAACAAGAGAGAATACTGATGTGGCAACTAACGTTACACGTCCGCAAATGAGCGGGTACCTGACTAAGTATCAAGCCAATTAATTTAGATCAATACTACATAAAACAAAAATATACATTACCCAAGGGTCAAGTGATGTGCAGAATCTTGGGGCAGCCAGCTCTCGAGAGTTTTTCCCGACAATCCAAATGATTCTCCAGAGATCTATAATCCCAATGTTTCTTTGTTTGTTTTTTTTCTTTCCCTTTTTTTTTTTTCTTTTTTTTCTGGTAACTGGTTTCTTAACCCAAAACTTATCAGATGAACACGCCCTCCGAGTTTGGAACGTCCAATCATTGTTGGAGGGGTGTGTGCATTGATAAGGAGCCTGACGTCATAATACTACCCAGAATGCACTTTTGCTACTGATGTAGTATTAACTGCTCATATCTAGGTGGCACTGTTGTGTAAGCAATAGGCATCATACCATTAAGGGTTAACTCATACATGCCTGATATTTTTACTACTACACCTCTGACGTCTAGAGGCCTTGTCTCAGGGCCGAGGGACAAACTTGGATACATGAATGTATACTTTGAGGAACATCTAGACAATTCTCACACTGTGAAATTCATGTTCAGATATGAAAAAACAATGAAGCCTTAGAATCTGCAGGTGCGGTGTATCTTCTAACTGTCTAAATGTATAATATATTGTTACTATAACACTAGCTTTGAACAGCACAGTAATCTTCTCATGGACTTACTTTGGCCTACATGAAAATCCATTCAAAACAGTGAATATAAATCAACATTGCTCTTAAAGGCAATGAATACCCATTATAACTAAAATAAGTAGATATAACTGTTTACACTTATGAAAAAGCACAACAAATCCCCCTTGATTACAATGTAATCCAATAGAGAAGTTGGACTACATTGGAATGTCACAAAGGGCTTTTCATTCTGATTCTTCAGAGACATTAGTTCTTGTTTAAACTGTTCGTGACCCTCATGAAGATTTATTGAATGAGTCAATAATTTTGAGTGTAAGTCGGTGGTAACGACAGTACCCTCTACAACGGAATATAAGTCCGATAAATGTTTTTTCTGATTCTCCATCTCTGCATGAACACTCATTAGGTTCCTTTTCAGTGAACCAATCTCAAGTTCCAATGTCTTAATGGAGATGGAATTAACAGCTGATACACCGGTGGCAATGACAGTGCCCACTACGGCAAAATGGGATAGAATCCTCTTATTCGTTAAGAGGAATCCCGTGGTATCCTGTAGCATGATCCCAGATGAAGGGCCTGGTACAGCAATCCGCTCGGCCTGGAACTCCTTCCCCAAGATCAGGATGATGTAGACAACGGCAACAACACTCAATGCCATCTTGCGCCTGAAATATATTGTATGACAAATATAAGTACATACATCTTCCACTTTTTATCACTCCTGCAAGAAAAGAGTTAATACGACCATACATCTTAGATTTGGCATCGTTTCTTTTCTTGGACAGAGCAAGTTCTTGATACAAAAGTGAGTCAAGAGATAATTAGTTACAGAGGAAAAATACATGAGGATAGGTTAGTACATTTGTATGTTCATACTATACCAATCCTGGGTTTCCATCTTTAGCTGGAACCTTAATATCTCTTTACTCCTCATCATCCGGCAATCCTTCCATTTGGCGAAGTTGTGACCTAGGTAATTGATTAATATGCACCCATTTCTCTATAAATTCATCCCCCTTAGGAATTTCGATCTTGTAGATCACAGGTGACAATTTGTCAATGACGACATAGGGTCCCTTCCAGGAAGGCAGAAACTTATTTTCCTTCACCTGATCCCGGGCGAAGTTATAGAGATAAACCTGATCGGAAATTTGGTACTCCTTTTGAGTAGTCTTCAGATCATAGTAGGTTTTGGCGCTTACGGCTGCTTTCTCCAGATTCTTCTGGGCAAATGCAAAAGCATGCTGAAGGTGCTTACGTAGATTCTCTATGTATTGATGGGCTGTCGAAGCATTTATCAAATTTTGGTCTGTTGTCCGGTATAGTAAATGGTGGGGTAACACCATCTTCCTTCCTGTGATCATTTCGAAGGGAGAAAGTTTGGTTGCTGCGCTTGGAGTGGCTCTGATGGCCATGAGAACCAGAGGCAACTTTACATCCCAGTCCTTACCGGATTCATTGACAAATTTCTTTAGAATGCTGACAATTGTTTGGTTGTAACGCTTCACTCCACCACTAGAGGCCGGCCGGTAAGCTATATGTAGCTTCCTTTTTACTCCCAGTATCTCCCACGTTTTTGTCATCACTTCACTAGTGAAATGACTTCCGCGATCGGACTCTATGCGTTGAGGAAGACCGAACCTGGAAAACACGTGGTTAATGAGTAGAGACGCACACACACTTGAACTGCAAGTCTTGCAAGGCAAACATTCTACCCATTTTGTGAATAGACAAGTCACGGTTAACATATATCTGTTGCCTTTTGATGAAGTTGTTACTGGTCCAATAAAGTCAATCTGGATGTCTGACCATGGCATGGACATCCCCCTTTTCATCAGCGGTGCCCGATGAGTGGGTGCTTGCGGCTGGAATTGAGGGCATATTAAACATCCTTGACAATATGTGCGAACGTCTTGCAACATATGAGGCCAATAAGCGTAATCCCGTAGTAATTCATACGTTAACTTCTCACCTCGATGACCAGCCGTTGGGGCGTCATGGGCGTGTTGTAACATCAAACCTCGGTATGCTGTGGGTACCACCCATTGTGAGATACCATTCTTCGAGGTTCTTACCAACAATCCATCTTGTAACGAGAATTGGGACTTACCCTTCATCAAAATTCGCAACTCTTCTTTGCCTGCACAGTCTTCCATAGTTACGGGACAATTCTGCGGATCTTCAATGTGTTTGTAAAACATACCAATGACTGGATCCCCCTTTTGACTCGCAATGAGATCCTCACTAGGGGAATCTTGGCTCCATTGTGCCACATTGGCTTCGGTTTCCTTTTGGGCCTGTCTTCTTGTCATTGCATCAACGTGGATAGTTCCCATGAGGTCATCAACGTCCAAGACTTCTCCATTAATGGCTGCTTGTTTAGCGAGGGAATCTGCCAAATCATTCCCCTCTTTATCTATACCTGGAGATTTTGAATGACCTCTTACCTTCTTCCAATAAATGGTGAGACCATGGGTGGTAACCATGTCGTTGATCTTACAAAACATTTTACCATGCTTGACAGGCTTATTGTTACTTCTTGCCATATTAGACCTTTTCCATCCAGGGAAGTACTCCACGAAGCTACTGCGAACATAATTAGAATCTGTGATTATAACAAACTCTTTAAGACCAGAATCAATAGCCATTTGTACAGCTTTATACACAGCGGTGAGCTCCGCGAACTGGCTACTTTTGGAACCAATTTTATATCCGACGGACATGTCTGGGAATGTGTTATTCCATACGATTCCGATACCTGCAACCAATTTGCGTTCAGTTTCTACATCGGTATGGAAAGAACAGCCATCAACATATACACATGGTAAGGATTTGCAGTATTCTTCTTCATAAGACTTGTATGGAGATGCAGATTGCTCTTCCAGGAAATCATTTTGTGGTGATTCACCTGTATGTCCTGAATTGGAACAATCATGAAGTTCGGCTAATCCTTGAGCAACTGGATTCTTATTATTTTGTTTGTACCTGATTTCCAATGGCCATCCCATTAAGGACATTGTCCAGGCGGTTATCCTGCTGTTTGACAAGTTTCCATCTCTTATACGATCACTCTGCAAATATTGCAGGGGTTGGTGTGCAGTTTCCACATTGATCTTTTCGCCCTGGATAAAACTCCTGAAATATTGCAAAGCCCACACAGTTGACAGCAATGCTTTTTCACAGTCATTGAATTTTACCTCAACCGGTGACAAGGACTTGCTGGCATAGGCGATGATCTTGTTTAGGTTGTCCTGTTTTTGGAAAAGGACTGCACTCACGCTTTTGTCGGTGAAGCCTGTTTCAATGTAAAAGGGTTTTCCACCTTCTGGATAGGCAAGGCATGGGGCCTGGATAAGTCTGGTTTTGAGCTCATTCACAGCTTGCTCATGACGCTCATTCCACTCCCATTTTACTCCTTTCTTCAGCAACTGCAAAAGAGGTTTTGTAATCTCGGCATAGTTATCTATAAACTTACGTGAATAGTTCATCATGCCCAGGAAGGATCTCAACTCCTTGGTATTTGTAGGTGACTTTGTGTTGATCACTGCTTCCACTTTCTTCTTCTGTGGGTTAATTCCATCGGCAGTGATTTCGTGACCTAAAAAATTGACTTTGGTACGACACCATTGAGCCTTCTGTAAAGAGAGTTTTACACCAGCGTTTCTTAGTTGGGTTAGTACATGCCTCAGTTCCGTAATATGCTCCTCAAAAGTTGTGCTTTGATTAGGATGTCATCCACATAGGATAAGGTACCTCGTTCAGTGGCATCAGGCATTGCCTTATGCATGAACACGGCAAACTCATGACCCGCATTTATGTACCCGGTAATCGGGTCCATGCATATTGTTGCTTTCCAAACGTAAAGGCCAGTTTGTATTGATCCCTCTCGTCCACTTTAATTGTCCAATAACCTTGCGCACAATCCAGAGCAGTGAAAATTTTGGATCCCTGTATTTGCGCCAAACTCTGGTCAATATACGGCACGGGCCATCCGGACATGTATACACGTTTGTTTAACTGCCTTAGGTCCGAACAGAGACGGAATTGACCATTGGGTTTGAGAATCCCAAGCACAGGATGGTTGAACGAGCTGTGCACTGGACGGATGATCCCCCGCTTCTCCAAGTTTTTGACGATTTCCGATAGCGACTCATATGCCGCCAGCGGAAGTCGGTACTGTTTAACATATACAGGGGCTCCATTGGGATCCGTTTGGATTCTTGCAACGTGTAGGTCAGTTTCCCCACAGTCGTAAGAATCCTTAGCAAACATGTCCTGGAATTCGGCGAAGAGCCCCTTTAGCTGTTGACGCTCCGACTCCTCGGAACATGCGTCAGCCACAGAGATTTGCTCTTCCACCCGTTCCTGAAATTCTGGAAAGATTTCAGGTTGACTTAACTCGTAAGCTTCTTCAAGCTCACTAGTTAAATCGTTTTGAGTATTGAGTAGCTTATCATTTCCTGTTTGGCATGACTCGTACTCCTTCTCATCGATCTCATGGTTGAAAACCAATGATGACTCTTCGATGTGGCAGGTACCTTCTTCAGAGCTGAAAGGATAAACAGAGTGGATATTAAATAACCCTTCAGGTGTTGAGGAAAAATGTTGCTCCACTACCTGTTCTTCTGTCAGGTATTCATCAGGAATAAGTCCAATGACATCATTTTGGAAACCAAAAGTGTAATACTCCGAATCCATAGCCAGACCAATTATAGTGTCTTTTTGTAGAGATATACTATGGGGAGCCATGTTATGAATTACCATATGCAATGGATCCTGATGAATGTTTACCATAGGAGTCGGCTTTACCTTCAGGCCGAGTTGCTGCATCCGGTTGGACAAACAGATCAAAGCGTCTGCATTCTTCAGTTTTTGTCCCTTCTTTGTTTGAATGGGAAGAAGAAATGGTTTACAGCCTTCAGGGATTTTAACCTCATCTGCAACCACGATACTCACGGCATAGGGCATCTGTTGTCCCCATCTCAAGGCTTGCTCTTCATTCTGGAATCCCTCTGGGTTCCCAGGTAATCTGGACCATAGAGTATTGTTGACCAGATCAATCTGCACGGCAAATCGGTGTAGAAGGTCATTACCTAAGTACATCTGGTACCATGGTTCATTCAACACAATGAATAAATGTTCTGTGGTTTTATCTCCTATGGAAATAGACAAAAGACATCTTGCAATCACATTATGACTCTGTGAATCTCCATCCAGATCATGAACCCATTGGTCCTGTGGAGAGGAAACTTTAATCATTTTAGGATTAGCAATCTGTTTCAAGAGACTCAGGCTTATGTAACTGGCTTCGGATTTCAGATCCAACTTGGCGTATTTCACCCGGGCCATATTGTTCACCTGTACGGGAATCAATAAGTTATCATTAACCTTCTCAATCCGTACCATGGATTGAGTATGCCTGGTCAGGTCCGCGACTTCGTAACTTCTCCCTTTAAGAGAAATAGTTAATGCATCCCCATCCAGGGTTACCTTTTCAATTCTGTCCTTCTGGATGGTTATGGTTTGTGCGGCACCGTTGACGGCTTCCTCGGGCTCACCATTTTTCAGGATCGTGACATCCGGCGTTTGATTGTTCCTAAAATGCACTTCAACAGAGTTAAACCTTTCCTCAATCACATGACAATTACTTTGGGATTGTGCATTGCAAGAGTACTCATAGGCAATGGGTGCCTTCACCTGAGTCCAGATGGCTTCATTGATGAAGTCTACTATGGAACTCAATCTTCTCAGGAGGTCGATTCCTATGATAAGCCGATCATAGGGAAGGTCCACAATCAGTGTGGGATGTCTAATTATCTTCTTGCCAATTTTGAATTTTAACCATGATGTACCTTTTACCTGCAAAGCGTCTCCGCCGACACTTATCAAAGAGCCATCAAACGATTTCAGTTTCGGCTTCTTTGCTGTTACCTCCAATACCTTTTGGAAATAACTATATGATAATATAGTGGCTTGTGATCCTGTGTCAAGTAAACCCCTGATTGGCCCAATAAGTTCATCTTGGAGATAGGAATCAAGAAAATATCGGCCTTTGATCTGAAACAAATCACATAAAAAATTAGGGTGATCACTCATTTGACATTTGTTAAGGATTTGACCTTTCTGCAGCGTCGCGACCTATGGTGAATTCCTGGAATTCCCTCTGCTCGCGGCGGCGGCAGCAGCCCCCACCTTTGGAGAACACTGGATCACATCACAGCTTACAGACGGCAGCTCACACGTTGACGCTGAGAGGATAGGATCACTCACTGGAGAAGACACATTAGTGCAGGAATCATCATGATTAGACTGTAATATAGACAACATGTTAGACGTCTCCTCCTTGGCCTCAATTTTAGGGTCAAGAACACTTCAAGGCAAAGTAGGATTAGAAATCACATTAGATTCTGTTACAACCATCTCAGTAGCCTTGCACCGGCCTGGGCTCTGACCCTGCCCTGCCTGCATTATGGGGCTGAGCTGGGTCCTGCAGTTACCCCTAAAAAAAACTCAGGCTGTTTTCCAGTTGACACCTGGGACATTTTACTAATGATCTCCTGTAATTTGGCTACTTGATCTGCCAAATGATCCAAACGATTGTTTGGTTTGCGCACAGTTTGGACTTCTGGTGTTCCCTTATTAGAAGTGGGTGACCGACCTCCAGGTGAGGTAGGGGATTCAGGCCTACTTTCCTTCTGTTGTCTGGGCCTGTTGTTCCAGCGCCTGTATCCCTGGGGACCTCTATTGTAATATTGGGGACGGTAGTTAGACCTCCCAGCACTGGAGTTATCCCCCTCTGGCCCCTTGGGGCTCTGAGGTCTTGCTTGCTTGGGTCCTACCTGTTGTCGCTGGGTTTGTTGGACAGGTCCTGTAGACTGAGGGTACTTACGTGGCTGCGTTTCAAATTTGAAGCCAGGGTTTACCTTAGCTTCTGCTACGCTTTGTTCTGGGGACTTTTTATATCTCCTCTCACCTGTAGCATGGCATTCACTGATGGTATACAGTGAGGTGGCAGCCGTCACCAACCTGTCCAAGGGGGCTTGGAGATCAAGATCTCTAGCCAAGCTAAGTTTAATTTGCATGGGCATTGCATCATAAAACAGCTGTTTGAACTCCTCAGACTCCCAGTTTGGGGATCTATACGCCAACCCATAGGCATTTTTAAGGATGGGGAGGAATTCCCGGGGACTCTGATTGGGTCTACATGTGAGTTTATAGATATCACGTTTTGCAGCAGTCACAGTACGGTAAGGGCCAAATTCTAATTTGACCTCATGCAAAACATCCTGCCAATCCAGAATTCCTCTCTCCCTAAATGAAACAAAGTAGTGGCGATATTTACCATCAAATGCCCATGGTAGGAATCCGATCCTGTCTGCATCAGAATACAATTTTAAAGAATCCATGGTGGACTGGTACAGTTCTAAGTGATTGGCAATTTCAGCAGAACCCTTTTTAGAGAATTTGGGCACAGTGACATTTAGAAACTTAATAATACTCGAGGAGTTCTGATCCTTTTCTGAACACTGAGTATTTTTCTTTCTAGAGACCACCTCAGCGTATGTTGGTCGTCTGAAACTCTCATCCCCCTGATGGGCAATCTTATGCCTGCGTGGTAGGGAATGGATCACACGCTTTCCCACATCACTGTCACAATCACTCACGCTCCGCTCACTTCCATCAGACCCACTTGGCACAGGTGACTTAACCCTAACATCCCTCTCTAGAGGAGGACGTGGAGGGGCACTTCTGTGGCCTTTTGCGTCGCTAGCGCCTAGTAAGGCGGTTACAGCTTGAAACGCCTGATTTAATTGGGTTAAGGCCTCCTGTTTAATCATGCCATCACCCTCGGGTGGCTTAGGGTCTCGGATGGATTGCGCTTTAAGAGCATGTGATGATGACCCTACATTTTGGGGTGTGAGAATTGGAGGGTCTGGAGATCCCTCATGATCAGACAGATCACTTTGAACATTGGCTACACTTTGGCTTAGTTCGTGTGTTTGCTGCAGACTGCTATAACGGATGTGTAGATCCTCTGCCTCACTTCTTAATTTGTGATAGGCAGCATGGCTGTGATCGAGCTCGCATTTTAAATCCTCGATCGATGCCTTTGCAGATTCTAATCTTTCTTCCATATGGGATACATATGCTTGCACTTTCGTTATATGCACATGTCTACTCTCTGAGAGAATGCTGACCTCTAATAATGCATACAACATTGGTGGCAACATCTTTAAGAGGGGTTGGTTTTTACTGGCAGTATTTTTAAGCACATCAAGATAAGTTAGATGTCTCCTGACTGTGCCAAGTGGCGTCCATACATCCACACGTTCTCTCTTGGCTTCTGCCTGCAACTCACTTATCCCTGCAGCCACATCATGATCCAATTTTAAATGTGAATTTACATATTCAACAACGTTCTGGATTAACTGCTCCGGGCTGGATGGACTATCTCCTGTTACAACGTCACTACCGGCTTCACTACCGGCTGCACTCATTTTCTTGCAATAAAATTATACACAGATTTATGAATAATCTGGTTAGCCAAGAAAGGTATGGAACGGTTTACTATTTGCACAAATAATCAAAGAATTAACTCGATCTCGCTACCGGGGCCGCCATTTTATGTCGGGTATATAAAGCAAATGCTTTATATAAAGATGAAAAAAATTTAGCGGATCAAAAGAAAAATTATGCAAACGATATTGATCCGGGAGATGGACATAATCATCTCACAACGAGTTTGATCAAGAACCTGATTATTTTGTGCAATCAGCAAAACAGGGTACAAGCGTCTATGCAAAAATATAAATGGTTTATTATACTATAGTTTACAATACAATCAAAAATTAATCAACATAAATTTCAATAATATACAATGATATGCAGTACCCAGAATTCACCACTATATGATGCCAACAAAACAATACTCAACCAACACAAGAATATTATGCAATACGGCTTTAAATTTGTGAGAGATATACAATCAATGGATTATGCGGAAAACTCAATCAAGAAGATGACAGATACGAGCCCTTGCTCCACCCAAAAAAATGATGACCAATCTCAGATATGGGGTAGTATGGTAGTATTGCACAAAACGTATAAATTATTGGCTTGATTTCAAACTAGGGAATACTAAGATTCCCAACAGAAAGTTTCTCCAATATTATTCCCTTTATTCAGTTATATGCATCGTACCTGAAACAAGAGAGAATACTGATGTGGCAACTAACGTTACACGTCCGCAAATGAGCGGGTACCTGACTAAGTATCAAGCCAATTAATTTAGATCAATACTACATAAAACAAAATATACATTACCCAAGGGTCAAGTGATGTGCAGAATCTTGGGGCAGCCAGCTCTCGAGAGTTTTTCCCGACAATCCAAATGATTCTCCAGAGATCTATAATCCCAATGTTTCTTTGTTTGTTTTTTTTCTTTCCCTTTTTTTTTTCTTTCTTTTTTCTGGTAACTGGTTTCTTAACCCAAAACTTATCAGATGAACACGCCCTCCGAGTTTGGAACGTCCAATCATTGTTGGAGGGGTGTGTGCATTGATAAGGAGCCTGACGTCATAATACTACCCAGAATGCACTTTTGCTACTGATGTAGTATTAACTGCTCATATCTAGGTGGCACTGTTGTGTAAGCAATAGGCATCATACCATTAAGGGTTAACTCATATATGCCTGATATTTTTTACTACTACACCTCTGACGTCTAGAGGCCTTGTCTCAGGGCCGAGGGACAAACTTGGATACATGAATGTATACTTTGAGGAACATCTAGACAATTCTCACACTGTGAAATTCATGTTCAGATATGAAAAAACAATGAAGCCTTAGAATCTGCAGGTGCGGTGTATCTTCTAACTTTCTAAATGTATAATATATTGTTACTATAACACTAGCTTTGAACAGTACAGTAATCTTCTCATGGACTTACTTTGGCCTACATGAAAATCCATTCAAAACAGTGAATATAAATCAACATTGCTCTTAAAGGCAATGAATACCCATTATAACTAAAATAAGTAGATATAACTGTTTACACTTATGAAAAAGCACAACAATATAATGCGTCTCCATTCCCCCCCAGTCGTGCCAGTGTATATATAATGCTGCTCCATTCCCCCCAGTCGTGCCAGTGTATATATAATGCTCCTCCATTCCCCCCAGTCGTGCCAGTGTATATATAATGCTGCTCCATTCCCCCCAGTCGTGCCAGTGTATATATAATGCTCCTCCATTCCCCCCAGTCGTGCCAGTGTATATATAATGCTGCTCTATCCCCCCCAGTAGTGCCAGTGTATATATAATGCTCCTCCATTCCCCCTAGTAGTGCCAGTGTATATATAATGCTGCTCCATTCCCCCCCAGTAGTGCCAGTGTATATATAATGCTGCTCCATTCCCCCTAGTCGTGCCAGTGTATATATAATGCTGCTCTATCCCCCCCAGTAGTGCCAGTGTATATATAATGCTCCTCCATTCCCCCCAGTAGTGCCAGTGTATATATAATGCTCCTCCATTCCCCCCAGTAGTGCCAGTGTATATATAATGCTCCTCCATTCCCCCCAGTAGTGCCAGTGTATATATAATGCTCCTCCATTCCCCCCAGTAGTGCCAGTGTATATATAATGCTCCTCCATTCCCCCCAGTAGTGCCAGTGTATATATAATGCTCCTCCATTCCCCCCAGTAGTGCCAGTGTATATATAATGCTCCTCCATTCCCCCCAGTAGTGCCAGTGTATATATAATGCTCCTCCATTCCCCCCCAGTAGTGCCAGTGTATATATAATGCTGCTCCATTCCCCCCCAGTAGTGCCAGTGTATATATAATGCTCCTCCATTCCCCCCCAGTAGTGCCAGTGTATATATAATGCTCCTCCATTCCCCCCAGTAGTGCCAGTGTATATATAATGCTCCTCCATTCCCCCCAGTAGTGCCAGTGTATATATGATGCTCCTCCATTCCCCCCAGTAGTGCCAGTGTATATATAATGCTCCTCCATTCCCCCCAGTAGTGCCAGTGTATATATAATGCTCCTCCATTCCCCCCCAGTAGTGCCAGTGTATATATAATGCTCCTCCATTCCTCCCCAGTAGTGCCAGTGTGTATATGATACTCCTCCATTCCCCCCAGTAGTGCCAGTGTATATATAATGCTCCTCCATTCCTCCCAGTAGTGCCAGTGTATATATAATGCTCCTCCATTCCCCCCAGTAGTGCCAGTGTATATATAATGCTCCTCCATTCCCCCCCAGTAGTGCCAGTGTATATATAATGCTCCTCCATTCCCCCCAGTAGTGCCAGTGTGTATATGATGCTCCTCCATTCCCCCCTCCCCCAGTGCATTGTGTATATATGTATGTTAGGTACTGCGCGACCTATACCCCCTATTACTTTCTAAATCAGAATGGCACCATGAAGGTACGCAGTGACTATAACAGAGACTTACAGTTTGATTGGGATGTCTTTATCCTAGATGTTCCTCTGTAGGTGCTGTTCTTCTGCGTCTTTCTAGTTTTCTTCTTTTTTATTTTCTTTTTGGTGCCGTTCGGGATGAGGAAAGGTGTAGGGGGCTGAGCCCTAATGGAAATGACTGTTTTTTATAAAAATATATATATGGAGCTTGCCCCGGCCGGTGGCACAGCTCGTGGTTAAAAGGAGCCGCTTGTTCGCGCTCGCTTGTGTATATATAATGGCTGCCATGGTAACTGATCAAAGCCCCACAATTACACTGCTAGGGCTCCGATTGGAACTGCCACCAATGAAGAGGGGGACCTTGTGGCCACTGCCACCAATGACTTTATCACATACTGACACCTGAGGGGTTATCTGCCTCAGATCGCAGCGACTTCTCATAGAGGTCGAGTGTCGGCTCGAGTGTCGGCTATCTTCACTAGTGGCGCAGTGGCCACTGCCCCTCCCCTACCCCTCATTGGTGGCAGCAGCCGCGTCCCAGTGGGGGTAGGGACTCCTTCTCCACTGTGCTGCTGAGGAGAACATGGCGCCCGCTGAGGGCGGTGCATACAATGTTCTCTAACGGATACTGGGCTGTACAGTAGCGTCGCCTAGTATCGGGAAATTGGAAAACCTGGAATCGTATCAATCCGGGTACAAAAGTATCGATTGGGTGTCGACAATTGGATACGCGGTACAACCCTAGTGTGTAATGCAGTCGACACTATTATCTGTGGCTTGTGTTGTTGTGTCCTGATGACATCACCAATGACATCACCGCTCCTGCTCCGGGTCTCACGTCATCACGCGAGACCCAGCGCAGGAGATTACAGTGATGTCATGGCGGCTTCTTGCGCTGTTCTGAGGCCCAGCGGCCTGAGGCTTGTGAGGATGGACGGCCATGAGTTCGCTCCCTTTATGGGTGGCGCCCTGGGCGGACGACTACCCTCCCCTATCCATCGTAGTGGCCCTAATTCAGAGCACATTACAGTAGAAGGTATAAGAGAAGACTACAACTCCCAGAATGTTCAAGCTGTTATTATGTAATATCAGAGTACATTATAAGAGGAGAGGACTACAACTCCCAGCATATCCAGGGTGTTGTAATGTACCCTGATATTACATAATAATGGCCTGTACATGCTGAGAGTTGTAGTCCTCTCCTTATACCTCCTCTTGTAATATACTCTGGTATTACACAACAGGAGGTATAAGAGGAGAGGACTACAGCTCCCAACATTTCTCTAGCACTTATATTAAATCCTTCACTTCTTCCCATGTATGGCTGGCCTTCTTCTTCATTACTTTACTGCCTCCGCCTCCTGTCCTGGTCACATGATGGTGAGGTCATTGCAGGTCCTTCATCCCCTCTTCTCTGCTGAGCTCCGCCTCCTGTCCTGGTCACATGATGTGAGGTCATTGCAGGTCCTTCACCCCCTCTTCTCTGCTGAGCTCCGCCTCCTGTCCTGGTCACATGATGGTGAGGTAATTGCAGGTCCTTCATCTTCTCTGCTCTGCTGAGCAGGGCCTCCTGCAGGTGACATCATGGCAGGTCCTACAGCTCCAGTAGAGGGCGCTGCTGGTGTCCGGAGCTGTCAGCACTGTGGTAATGCTTCCTCTTATATGTGAGGGGGGGGCTGTTACACTGCATTGTAAAGCTGCTCCCTCACTACCACGGATGTTCAGCTGAACAGCAGCACTGAAACAGGGGTCCCCTTAGACAATGGGGGCCCTGGGCAATTGCCCAGTCGTCGTCGTCGTCCCCCCAACGCCAGATGTGGATGTGTCCATATATGGAGTCAGTTACTGAACGTGAAATGGGTATTCCCAAACATGGTCACTATGCTTGGGGACACCCTGTGTATACAAGTCTAATTTAGACGTTATTTTTTACATGTTTCTGTGGGGATTCGAACTCACAACCATCTACATTAAAGACAAGAACCTTAAAGGGGTTCTCCGGGAATTAAGAAAATGAAAATACTTAAATATGACTTTATTATAAATATATTCCCAAATACCTTTCGTGGCGGAACCCGCCTCGCCACTGGGCATTGGAGAGGCCTGGCTGCCCGCCTCCTACCTGCTGACTATGACCCCTGGGGATTTGGTACGTTTGAATGCAATATTTGGGCATGTGGTATTTTATATTGCTGCTACTGGCCCTTTAATGGCCATCCGTGGATGTCTGACTTTTAGGAACAATGCCCCTTTAAGTCTTAAATACTATGTATGTTATTATGTGTTCGGTTAAATTGTATATGTGTATGCCAGGGTTCAAGTTAGTCCATTACGTTTGGTAATTGTATTTTGTGGATTGCGTCTCAGACAATGCTTATTGTGTTGGTTAATTACATCTCAGACAATGCTCATTGTGTTTTGTTTATAGCGTTACAGATAGAGGGAAGGGGATTTTTGTGTACAATTGCTGGGAAGGTTTAAAGGGCTTCTGTCACCCCACTAAAGTGATTTTTTTTTTGGGGGCTAGTTAAATTAGTTATATAGCGATATATGAAAATATAATTGTGTTCCTTACTTTGATCCAGCAGTTTATTCAAAAAACGAAGTTTTATCATATGCAAATTCGGTCTCTACCAGCAAGTCGGGCGTCTACTTGCTGGTAGCTGCTGCAGAAATCCGCCCCCTCCTCTTGTTGATTGACAGGGCCAGCCGGGATCTCCTCCTCCGGCCAGCCCTGTCGGCGTTTTAAAAATCGTGCGCCTGTGTTGAATCGGCGCAGGCGCTCTGAGATGAGGAAGCTCGTCTCCTCAGAACTCCCTCAGTGCGCCTGTGCCGATGACATCACCGAAATAGAAGACGTTATCAGCGCAGGCGCACTGAGGGAGTTCTGAGGAGACGAGCCTCCTCATCTCAGAGCGCCTGCGCCGATTCAACACAGGCGCGTGATTTTTGAAACGCCGACAGGGCTGGCCGGAGGAGGAGATCCCGGCTGGCCCTGTCAATCAACAAAAGGAGGGGGCGGATTTCTGCAGCAGCTACCAGCAAGTAGACGCCCTACTTGCTGGTAGAGACCGAATTTGCATATGATAAAACTTCGTTTTTTGAATAAACTGCTGGATCAAAGTAAGGAACACAATTATATTTTCATATATCGCTATATAACTAATTTAACTATCCCCAAAAAAAAAAATCACTTTAGTGGGGTGACAGAAGCCCTTTAAATACTGTACTTACATATGATTGGCTGTTTTTGCAGAGCCCTGTGGGTGGTACCTTGTTGGAAGATGTGTATAAATCAATGCTTGTGTTAAAATAAAGGGAGTTCCTTTTTTAACCCTCAAGGTGAAGTGTCGTTTCATTCTTGGGGGAGGATTTATGGCATGCTGTCCCAGTTTGACTGCTAGGAGTGAAAACCTATTCGTATGGTTCCTATTCAACTGCCTACAGCATTCATATGCTTGAAGAGGATTTATATGCTGGTTCGGTGATTGTGGTGTCTGCCAGAGTGCTTGGAAGCCTCAGGAAAACGCTAGGCGCATCCGTAAACAGAGGTACTCAGTCGGGGTGCCAGGTGATCCGTTACATTGGTGGCAAGCAGTGGGATGGCGTCCTGGTGTGAGAGGAACAACACCCTGGAGACACAGTAATTATTATGGAGCGGCATAGAACCAGCAAGTCCCTGGACAACGCTCGAGGTAGAAAAGGAATGGAACCGGAGGTTACAGAACCTCTTGGCACCACTGGTCAAGCCAATAGGAGAGGCAACCAGGTTGGACTGCAGAGAGAGCGCCCGACAAGAGATGTGGGAAGAAACCCTAGAAGGTGTCCAGCATTGGCGAGGTGAGCGTCTTCCCAGCAAGGAGCAGCGGTTACAAGCCAGAGCGGCCCTACGGATACCTATGCTGGGAGAACAGGCCCAGGAGGAATTGGTGATGCAACTTAATTCACTGGCATGGAGGGAACTGGGTCTCGATGATGCATACCAAGCGCTACGTTGGTACGCGGTTCAGCGGATTCCCGGAATGGCCAAATTTGACAAACCCGAGGGCAAGGATTATAATGGCCCTGGCTTATTATGGGGGGCCTTTGCAGAACCGGAATTTGGGAGTGCGGCAGAGTCACGGCTTTGGGACATACTTGACTACAGAGAGGCCGTGCTGGATCTCCCTATGGCCGAAGACCTAAGGCCAGACCTGATTGAACTGGCTGTCCAGGAATGGGAACTGGAGCAGGATTACCAGCACCTGGTCAGCTCCAGTCAGTCACCCTATACCCTGCAAGTACCACCAGAGCAGTGGGAGATCAAACAGAATTATGCAGACTTATATGATCAAGTGACACCGCCTGTCTCTAACCTGATGGGGCTTATGGACTGTACACCATTGGGAGCGTTGAGTTTCGTTCCCCCTCCCCAACAACTAAGCCCGTCATCAGGAGACCTGCATTCGGTACCTCCTACTCCCCAACCAGGCCCAGAAATGAGGGACCTTATCGACTGGTCCTGGGAAGACCCACAGATGGCAGGTGGGGATGGGACCGAGATCTCTCTACCGGCCCTACAGAGATACTGGGTAGTGGGCCCAGATCTCCAACTCCAGCAGAAGTACCAGGAGGAGGAGGTAAGCAACCCCTCCCCTCCACAGCCAACTCCAAACCTAGTACTGGGGTCAGTAGAGGAGTCGTTAGCCCCCTCTGGCCCCCTCCCAGCAGAAGAGCTGGCATCTGGGCAGAGCGCCGCTGGCCTCTGCCCTACTTGTCCCCTTACTACCCAGCAGGACTGTACTCCAGTCCCTCCAGCAGAATTGCTGGCATTAGTGCAGAACACTGCTGGCCGCTGTTCCCCAAGTAGCCCCAGCGGTTTGCCTAGCACACCAAGGGGAGACAGTAAGCCCCACAACAGTGCAGATGGGACCGTAGTCTCTGTACCTGCCCCACTGGAGATATGGACAGTCTGTCCTGGTCCACAACAACAGGACAATGTATTGGAAGGAGAGGCAGTCTGTTTTCCCCTACAACAAGGGAGGGTGTCGCAGAGAGAGGAGCCTGTTACCCCTTCCCCCCAGCAACAGCTTTGTTCAACCAGGGGAGAGGGCACCCTGGTTACCTTCTCCCCCAAGTCATGGATCTACAACTGGGCACAAGTGGCAGGGGGCCATAGGGACAACTACACCCTTGGAGAAAGGCCGGCTGACTATCAGAGCCCCAGACCGCCTGGAGGTCTGAAGTCTGGATAGTCTCAATGGGAAAGGGGAGAAATGTGGCGGAACCCGCCTCGCACTGGGCATTGGAGAGGCCTGGCTGCCCGCCTCCTACCTGCTGACTATGGCCCCTGGTGATTTGGTACGTTTGAATGCAATATTTGGGCATGTGGTATTTTATATTGCTGCTACTGGCCCTTTAATGGCCATCCGTGGACATGTCCGACTTTTAGGAACAATGCCCCTTTAAGACTGTGTAGCAGATTGCATTCAGGCTGTCTTAAATACTATGTATGTTATTATGTGTTCGGTTAAATTGTATATGTGCATGCCAGGGTTCAAGTTAGTCCATTACGTTTGGTAATTGTATTTTGTGGATTGCGTCTGAGACAATGCTTATTGTGTTGGTTAATTACATCTCAGACAATGCTCATTGTGTTTTGTTTATTGCGTTACAGACAGAGGGAAGGGGATTTTGTGTACAATTGCTGGGAAGGTTTAAATACTGTAGATACATATGATTGGCTGTTTTTGCAGAGCCCTGTGGGTGGTAACCTTGTTGGAAGATGTGTATAAATCAATGCTTGTGTTAAAATAAAGGGAGTTCCTGTTTTAACCCTCAAGGTGAAGTGTCGTCTCACGTCTCATTCTTGGGGGAGGATTTATTGCATGCTGTCCCAGTTTGACTGCTAGGAGTGAAAACCTATTCGTATGGTTCCTATTCAACTGCCTACAGCATTCATATGCTTGGGAGAGGATTTATATGCTGGTTCGGTGATTGTGGTGTCTGCCAGAGTGCTTGGAAGCCTCAGGAAAACGCTAGGCGCATCCGTAAACGGAGGTACTCAGTCGGGGTGCCAGGTGATCCGTTACACCTTTCATTAGTTATAATGGCTCATTTTCTCTGGGAAGCAATCATTAGGATAAATAAAATGGCCGCTGTCCTATTAGTCCACACAAAACCTGTCCTAATCACACAGCAGGACGGGTTACTTCAGAACACCTGAACCAATGAGCTGCCTCATCCTCCTCTCTGCTTGTCAGGCATAATGATCCTGAATACATTAGTCTGTATAGAAATCACTATCACAGTTCAGTGCTGCCATCTAGTGGCATGAACTGGGATATCCTAACAATGAGCCTGGAAGCCGAGTACAGGCTGTGGCTTATTTATAGAACAGGGTGCTTTCCCCAATCTCGGCTGGGGGATAACGCGCCTGAAGAGGAATCCCACACTTCTGTCAGATGCCATGAGTGAGGGGAACTCATTGCTGTGAGGGGAGGGGGCATGTGGCCTTTTCTGGGGCCATGAGGGTGAAGAACTGTGTGAGGAGCTTTATGGGGTGCAAATCTGTGAGGGGGGGCGGAATCAACAGAATGTAACTGTGTTAGTACATTATTATAAGATTTGGGGCCCCACTTTTGATTTTGCCCAGGGCCACATTTTGTCTAGAACCAGCCCTGCCTATTACACGTGTCTATGGAAAGCATGGGCACATGTACCCGTCTGTCACCCTGCCTAATGGTATCGCCACCAAACAAGGATCCCATATGCTAAGAGGTGGTCGTGATGGGAGATGGGTCTTATACATTGTCTCTGGGACAGTAATGTCCATCTGTGGGGGATTCTGCTCCATCTCCTCATGTTATGTTACATGACAGGCAGGTTGTTGGATCTCCTCATGTTGTGACTTCTCTTCATCTCTGTCCTCTCCTGCTCAGTGTGAAGATGAGAAGGTTGGATGTCTCTACGCTGCTCTTAAGGCCTCCGGAGAGCGCACAGCTTTTCCTCAGACGGTATCCCTGTCCTTGTATTCGTCCAGCTCATTCATCGGCTTCTTCTTAAACAAGGAGGCGGCTGATGTCATCAGGAGCTTCATGGAGAGTTTCTGCCAGGAGGTCTCTAGTCTGACAGGTGAGGACAATGGAGAAACCAGCTGAGCCTCTTCCAACATGGAAGCCAGAATGTCACCACACATCTAACTCCTAATCCCCCACCTGCGAGCCCCTTCACATAATGATTCATATTATGTCACTGGAAGTGTCTCCCACCAGACCGGACACAGTGCCCTTAATAGTCACAGTGACAGTCACTTCCATGCTTGTATCTTCATCCGTCTGCCCATTAATGACCAGCTGCCCTGAAAGGAATCAATCTCTGCTCAATGTAACCCCAAAGCCATAATGGAGTCCCCTTACCCCAGTTATCATAATTCACCCATGACCCAGTATTCGTAACCAGGCCCAACCATTATTGTCATGACCCAGGCATCATAACCAGGCCCAATCACCATGACTCAACCACTGTGATCGTATCACCATTATCCAATCTCAGTTACCATGACACAGTATTCGTAACCAGGCCCAGTCGTCATTACCGTGACCCAACCACCATTACCCAGTATTCATAACCATAACCCAATCGCCATGACTCAATTATCATAACTAGAGACAATTCGGACAATTTGCTGAACTTCGTCAAGAAATTCGATTTGTTCAGAATTAATTTGCCACGAGTTGCGATGAATCTGGTATAAATTTGGAATAACCAGGCCCCTCGGCCTAATCATTAGTGTTGATTGATTTGAGAACTTAATTAATAGTGTTGGGCGCGAATATTCTAATTGCGAATTTTTATCACGAATATCGCCACTTTAAGAATTCGCAAAGATGTAGAATATAGTGCTATATATTCGTATTCTCGAATATTCTAGATTTTGTTTTCATCAGTGACCTCCCTTCTTGCTTGTGGGCCAATAGTGTTGATCATGAATATTCAAATTTCGAATTTTTATCGCGAATATAGGTACTTCGAAAATTCGCGAATATTTTGAATATAGTGATTTTTTTTTTTTTTTTTTTTTTTACAGTACACATGATCCCTCACTGCTTCTAGCTTGTGGGCCAATAAGAAGGCTGCAATATACTCGACTTTAGGAGTAGTAGTGTTTGCGAATTTTACTCTATATTCGTTTTTTTTTTAATATTCGCTATATTGCTATATATTCTTGTTTTAGAATATTATGAATATTCGAAAAAACTAAGTTATAGCAATATAGAGAATATTCGAAAAAAATTGAATATAGAGCAATTTAGCTAATACAGTGGCGGAAATAATTATTTGACCCCTCACTGATTTTGTAAGTTTGTCCAATGACAAAGAAATGAAAAGTCTCAGAACAGTATCATTTCAATGGTAGGTTTATTGTAACAGTGGCAGATAGCACATCAAAAGGAAAATCGAAAAAATAACTTTAAATAAAAGATAGCAACTGATTTGCATTTCATTGAGTGAAATAAGTATTTGAACCCTCTAACAAAAAAAGACTTAATACTTGGTGGAAAAACCCTTGTTTGCAAGCACAGAGGTCAAACGTTTCTTGTAATTGATGACCAAGTTTGCGCACATTTTAGGAGGAATGTTGGTCCACTCCTCTTTGCAGATCATCTCTAAATCCCTAAGGTTTCGAGGCTGTCTCTGTGCAACTCTGAGCTTGAGCTCCCTCCATAGGTTTTCGATTGGATTAAGGTCTGGAGACTGACTAGGCCACTCCATGACCTTAATGTGCTTCTTCTTGAGCCACTCCTTTGTTGCCTTTGCTGTATGTTTTGGGTCATTGTCGTGCTGGAACACCCATCCACGACCCATTTTCAGTTTCCTGGCAGAGGGAAGGAGGTTGTCGCTCAGGATTTCACGATACATGGCTCCGTCCATTTTCCCGTTTATGCGAATAAGTTGTCCTGTGCCCTTAGCAGAAAAACACCCCCAAAGCAAAATGTTTCCACCCCCATGCTTGACGGTGGGGACGGTGTTTTGGGGGTCATAGGCAGCATTTTTCTTCCTCCAAACACAGCGAGTTGAGTTAATGCCAAAGAGCTCTATTTTGGTCTCATCAGACCACAGCACCTTCTCCCAGTCACTCTCTGAATCATTCAGGTGTTCATTGGCAAACTTCAGACGGGCCTGCACATGTGCCTTCCTGAGCAGGGGGACCTTGCGAGCCCTGCAGGATTTTAATCCATTGCGGTGTAATGTGTTTCCAATGGTTTTCTTGGTGACTGTGGTCCCTGCTAATTTGAGGTCATTAACTAACTCCTCCCGTGTAGTTCTAGGATGCTTTTTCACCTTTCTCAGAACCATTGACACCCCACGAGGTGAGATCTTGCGTGGAGCCCCAGAGCGAGGTCGATTGATGGTCATTTTGTGCTCCTTCCATTTTCGAACAATCGCACCAACAGTTGTCACCTTCTCTCCCAGCTTCTTGCTAATGGTTTTGTAGCCCATTCCAGCCTTGTGCAGGTCTACAATTTTGTCTCTGACATCCTTGGACAGCTCTTTGGTCTTTCCCATGTTGGAGAGTTTGGAGTCTGCTTGATTGATTGATTCTGTGGACAGGTGTCTTTTATACAGGTGACTAGTTAAGACAGGTGTCCTTAATGAGGGTGACTAATTGAGTAGAAGTGTCTAACCACTCTGTGGGAGCCAGAACTCTTAATGGTTGGTAGGGGTTCAAATACTTATTTCACTCAATGAAATGCAAATCAGTTGCTATCTTTTATTTAAAGTTATTTTTTCGATTTTCCTTTTGATGTGCTATCTGCCACTGTTACAATAAACCTACCATTGAAATGATACTGTTCTGAGACTTTTCATTTCTTTGTCATTGGACAAACTTACAAAATCAGTGAGGGGTCAAATAATTATTTCCGCCACTGTATAGTGCTATAATCTTCTTTGTCTAATAGTTGTAAGTTGAAAAATTCTCAATAAAAAATTTTAATCCGAAAATTCGCATATTACACAATCATTACCTTTCCGACTTTTCGAGTAAAAAAAAAAACTCTG
This sequence comes from Bufo bufo, assembly GCF_905171765.1. Taxonomy (NCBI): domain Eukaryota; kingdom Metazoa; phylum Chordata; class Amphibia; order Anura; family Bufonidae; genus Bufo; species Bufo bufo. Next base: position 688,118 of record NC_053391.1, read on the forward strand.
AATTTGACGAATATTCTAAAAAATATTCGCGAAATATCGCGAATTCGAATATGACCCCTGCCGCTCATCACTATGGGCCAATGAGAAGGCTGCAATGTCTTTGCCAGAGCTTAGCAACATCCCTAGCAACCAATAGGAAAGCTGCCTCCCCCTTCCTATATAAGAACCTCCCCAGCAGCCATTTTCTGTAGTTTTATGGAGTTCTCAGAGAGCAGTGACATTGCTGAGCTCTGTGCTTTCATCTGGATCCAATTCCTTATCTGTAGCTGTATGTATGGACAGCAGAGAAACAGTAATCCCTATCACACTACCTATCAGCTCCACTATATCAGGATATAACCTACACTGACTATCTCCCTCTAACTATCTGTATTATATATATATCAGCTAACTAACTAACTAACCCTCTGTAATATATATATATATATATATATATCAGATAACTAACTAACTATTGTGGCGAAACCAACCTCGCCACTGGGTTTTGGAGAGGACTGGCTGCTGGCCTCTTGCCCCTGGATTATGGGCCATATACTAACTTTTAAACCCCTGAACCGATTCAAGTGAATTTTGGATAGGTTTGTCCCCAAGTTATACTGTTTAAATTGATGTAAGTTATGTGTATGGCCAATGTAAACTCACAAAGTTGTAACAATTTATAATAAGTGTAACTTGTCAGCTTGGGAGGAAAATGCTGGGTGTGTTTCTATTGTGCCATTGTCCCATTGTGTGTTTAAATGGTGATGTCTGTTCTGTTATATCCACATGTGTATTGGCGATCTCCCTTTGTCCTCCGAGATAATTGGATTGCTCCTCAGGTTGTCTCCGGGACAGAGAGGAGGAAACCATGATGCATTGTGGGGATATGTTGTCCTATGTCACAGTCTTCATTCTGGTCCTCTGGGGGCGTGAACGATTGGTTGCTGTAGTTACATTGTATGTGTTGTAAATTACTGATTGGTTGTATTTCAAACCCCTGTGGGCAGTACTATGTTTGTGGTTTATGAATAAAAGAGGCTGTACGTGAAGTACAGTCAGACCACTGCTTGACCCTCAACACGGAGCCTTGTCTCGTTATTGGGGGGATTCACTGTATGCTGTTTAAGGACCGATTGCCAGAAGTGTAAGCTGATTCCTGTTCGTCTGCTAGCAGCTATTCGTGAGGTTCCAGTTTGGAGTGCTATTTTGTATCCAGTTCGGGAGTTTGGTGTATCCTGCAGTAGCTGTGCCTGTCTCTCAGAAAGGGGCTTATCGCCTGAACGGATTTTAACCCCTTGTCTGCTGAAACGGTCCGTTACATTGGTGGCAAGCAGCGGGATCGTTCCTACAGCCAGAAGGACAGCTACAGGAGACACCATTTTTGTGGATTCTACAATTTAAGGACAACGCATGTCCTAGTACAGCGACTCTAAAAGCAACAGGATGGAACCAGCAGTGTTATACGAGGAGGAGGACAGGCATCTGGTACCAGGCCCTGGATAGTGTACAATACCAGCGGGGTGAGAGTCTCCCCAGTGAAGAGCAGCTGTTGCAGAAGCAAGTGGCCCTGAGGATGCCCTTCCTGGGAGAGCAGCCCCTGGAGGAATGGGTGAAGGATCTAGAGCACCTGGTATGGCAGGAGCTATGGCTGGAGGATGCCTACCCGCCGCTTTGGTGGTATATGGCACAGTATATACCCTGGACAGCCGAACATGACAAGCCAGAGGGAGAGGCGTTTGATGGTCCTGGCTTGTTATGGGAGTCCTTTGCAGAGCCTGACTTCGGGAGCCCTGCACAGTCCAGACTTCAGGACATTTTCTATGAGAGGGAGGCTAGGCATGAGTGGGATGACCCCCCATGAGGTAGAGCAAGACCTGGCTCACCTAGCAACCCTGGAGTGGGAACTGGAGCAGGACTACCGAGATCTCTTCCACTCCATTGAGAAGGCTCAGCAGGACGGTAAGGTGACAGACCCAGATCCAGACCCATTCAGCTGGGCAGATATTGTAGAGTGTTACTGGGAAGGACCCCAGGTGGCCGGTAGAGATGGGACCGAGGTCTCTCCGCCGGTCCTGCAGGGAATTGGGAGCCCAGTCTCCATTCCCCAGCGGCAGTGTGAAGTGCGGGGAGAGGAGAGCAGCGTCCTCCCTCCCCAGCGGCAGGCTGAGTTACAGGGGGCAGAGGTAGTTGTTCCTGCCCCCCAGCAGCAGAGTGATATGCCGGGAAGTCAGTGTGAAATGCAGGGAGAGGAGAGCAGCGTCCTCCCTCCCCAGCGGCAGGCTGAGTTACAGGGGGCAGAGGTAGTAGTTCCTGCCCCCCAGCAGCAGAGTGATATGCCGGGAAGGCAGTGTGAAATGCAGGGAGAGGAGAGCAGCGTCCTCCCTCCTCAGCGGCAGGCTGAGTTACAGGGGGCAGAGATAGTTGTTCCTGCCCGCCAGCAGCAGCATGATTTTTTGGGAATTGGGAGCCCAGTCTCCTTTCCCCAGCGGCAGGCGGAGTTACAGGGGGCAGAGACAGTCGGTCCTGTCCCCCAGCGGCAGAGTGTCCAGCAGGGAATAGAGAGCCCAGTCTCCTTTCCCCAGCAACAGGACACTGTATTGGGAGCGGAGACGGTCGGTCGCCCTCCCCAGCGGCTGGAAGTATGTATGGGAGAGGAGCTTGTTACCCCCTCTCCCCAGCGGCAGCTTAACGCACCAGGGGGAGACAGTAAGCCCCACAACAGTGCAGATGGGACCGTGGTCTCTGCACTTACAGCACAGGGGGTAGAGACAGTCGGTCTCCCCCTCCAACAACCAGGCTCCAACCAGGCTTCTTCCGTGGTAGTTCTGGCACCAGGGCAGAGTACCGCTGATACCTGCCCACAAAGCAACCTCCACTCCAAGCCAGGGAGCAACACAGAGACCGAGAGTACCAGCTTCCAACGTAACCTTGGTGGACTCACTGGACAGAGACAGGCTACTAAAGTCAACAGGTCCAGTATTTGGTTGTGGGTGGGCAGCCAGACTAACTCAGGTACCGACTGGCGTGAGGTCAGGTATCTGGTTAGTCTTCCCTGGGGGGGGGGGGGGGGGGGGGGGGGGGGGGGGGGGGGGGGGGAGATGTGTGGCGAAACCAACCTCGCCACTGGGTTTTGGAGAGGACTGGCTGCTGGCCTCTTGCCCCAGGATTATGGGCCATATACTAACTTTTAAACACCTGAACCGATTCAAGTGAATTTTGGATAGGTTTGTCCCCAAGTTATACTGTTTAAATTGATGTAAGTTATATGTATGGCCAATGTAAACTACAAAGTTGTAACAATTTATAATAAGTGTAACTTGTCAGCTTGGGAGGAAAATGCTGGGTGTGTTTCTATTGTGCCATTGTCCCATTGTGTGTTTAAATGGTGATGTCTGTTCTGTTGTCCTCACATGTGTATTGGCGATCTCCCTTTGTCCTCCGAGATAATTGGATTGCTCCTCAGGTTGTCTCCGGGACAGAGAGGAGGAGACCATGATGCATTGTGGGGATATGTTGTCCTATGTCACAGTCTTCATTCTGGTCCTCTGGGGGTGTGAACGATTGGTTGCTGTAGTTACATTGCATGTGTTGTAAATTACTGATTGGTTGTATTTCAAACCCCTGTGGGCAGTACTATGTTTGTGGTTTATGAATAAAAGAGGCTGTACGTGAAGTACAGTCAGACCACTGCTTGACCCTCAACACGGAGCCTTGTCTCGTTATTGGGGGGATTCACTGTATGCTGTTAGAAGACCGATTGCCAGAAGTGTAAGCTGATTCCTGTTCGTCTGCTAGCAGCTATTCGTGAGGTTCCAGTTTGGAGTGCTACTTTGTATCCAGTTCGGGAGTTTGGTGTATCCTGCAGTAGCTGTGCCTGTCTCTCAGAAAGGGGCTTATCGCCTGAACGGATTTTAACCCCTTGTCTGCTGAAACGGTCCGTTACAACTATCTAATGTAATTGGATAAGGAATAGGATCCAGATGAAAGCCCAGAGCTCAGCAATGTCACTGCTCTCTCTCAGAACTGCAGGATACAAGGGCTGCTGGGGAGGGTCTTATATAGTAAGGGGGAGGGGCAGCTTTCCTATTGGTTGCTAGGCCTTCTCATTGGCCCACAAGCAAGAAGGGAGGTTACTGATGATAAAAAATCTAGAATATTCACGATTACAAATATATATCACAATATTCTACATCTTTGAGAATTCTCGAAGTGCCGATATTCGCGATTAAAATTAGCGATTTGTATATCTGCACCCAAGACTATTAATTAACTATGTAGTCTCCGTACTACTGTAAAATGTATGGGCTCCATGGAGGTCGTTGCGATCTTGCTGTAAATATTGCTTCGTCTCGCATCTATCATGTGACACTTCGGTTATGCGCATAAATTATGGTCAAACTCCGCTTTGTGCCTCATTAACGAAGCCGGGTTCAGCTTCAGCAATAAGGCTATCCTCACATCATAGTTCCATTCTTCCGACCGTCAGAAGAACAGAAAACTAAATGAAGCCTGTATTTTGAGCATTCAGAAAGCCTCTCTCAGATGGTCGGTAATTGTACGCCAGCACCAGCGCGTCCGAAACCGAGGAAGTGTCTGGAAATATCTCATCTCTTCTGTGTTTTGGACCAATTCCTGCTTTTAACTTCCAAATACTGTATAAAAGAGGCTCAAAATACAGGATGTGCAGTAACAGTGACAGCAGTGGCCCCATGACAGAGTGGGGAGGGTGGCAGCAGCGGTAACAGTGACAGCAGTGGCCCCATGACAGAGTGGGGAGGGTGGCAGCAGCGGTAACAGTGACAGCAGTGGCAGTAACATAGTTTACACTGCGTGCAGAATTATTAGGCAAATGAGTATTTTGACCACATCATCCTCTTTATGCATGTTGTCTTACTCCAAGCTGTATAGGCTCGAAAGCCTACTACCAATTAAGCATATTAGGTGATGTGCATCTCTGTAATGAGAAGGGGTGTGGTCTAATGACATCAACACCCTATATCAGGTGTGCATAATTATTAGGCAACTTCCTTTCCTTTGGCAAAATGGGTCAAAAGAAGGACTTGACAGGCTCAGAAAAGTCAAAAATAGTGAGATATCTTGCAGAGGGATGCAGCACTCTTAAAATTGCAAAGCTTCTGAAGCGTGATCATCGAACAATCAAGGGTTTCATTTAAAATAGTCAACAGGGTCGCAAGAAGCGTGTGGAAAAACCAAGGCGCAAAATAACTGCCCATGAACTGAGAAAAGTCAAGCGTGCAGCTGCCAAGATGCCACTTGCCACCAGTTTGGCCATATTTCAGAGCTACAACATCACTGGAGTGTCCAAAAGCACAAGGTGTGCAATACTCAGAGACATGGCCAAGGTAAGAAAGGCTGAAAGACGACCACCACTGAACAAGACACACAAGCTGAAACGTCAAGACTGGGCCAAGAAATATCTCAAGACTGATTTTTCTAAGGTTTTATGGACTGATGAAATGAGAGTGAGTCTTGATGGGCCAGATGGATGGGCCCGTGGCTGGATTGGTAAAGGGCAGAGAGCTCCAGTCCGACTCAGACGCCAGCAAGGTGGAGGTGGAGTACTGGTTTGGGCTGGTATCATCAAAGATGAGCTTGTGGGGCCTTTTCGGGTTGAGGATGGAGTCAAGCTCAACTCCCAGTCCTACTGCCAGTTTCTGGAAGACACCTTCTTCAAGCAGTGGTACAGGAAGAAGTCTGCATCCTTCAAGAAAAACATGATTTTCATGCAGGACAATGCTCCATCACACGCGTCCAAGTACTCCACAGCGTGGCTGGCAAGAAAGGGTATAAAAGAAGAAAATCTAATGACATGGCCTCCTTGTTCACCTGATCTAAAACCCCATTGAGAACCTGTGGTCCATCATCAAATGTGAGATTTACAAGGAGGGAAAACAGTACACCTCTCTGAACAGTGTCTGGGAGGCTGTGGTTGCTGCTTAGCGCAATGTTGATGGTGAACAGATCAAAACACTGACAGAATCCATGGATGGCAGGCTTTTGAGTGTCCTTGCAAAGAAAGGTGGCTATATTGGTCACTGATTTGTTTTTGTTATGTTTTTGAATGTCAGAAATGTATATTTGTGAATGTTGAGACGTTATATTGGTTTCACTGGTAAAAATAAATAATTGAAATGGGTATATATTTGTTTTTTGTTAAGTTGCCTAATAATTATGCACAGTAATAGTCACCTGCACACACAGATATCCCCCTAAAATAGCTAAAACTAACAAACTAAAAACTACTTCCAAAAATATTCAGCTTTGATATTAATGAGTTTTTTTGGGATCATTGAGAACATGGTTGTTGTTCAATAATAAAATTAATCCTCAAAAATACAACTTGCCTAATAATTCTGCACTCCCTGTATAAGGTGAAAGAAGCCTCCGTCCATCCAGTTCGGCCTGTTATCCTACAAGTTGATCCAGAGGAAGGCAAAAAAAAAAAAAAACCCTGTGAGGGTAGAAGCCAATTTTCCCCACTTTGGAGTCAGGAAGGAATTTTTTTCCCTAATCAGAATAACTCCCTGGATCTACGACCCTGTAATATTATTACACTCCAGAAATACATCCAGGCCCCTCCTGGACTCTTATAGTGAACTCACCATCACCACCACACATATCAGTACACTGATGTATATACTATATATCTGTACACACTGCATCTATTATACCTCATACCTCACATATCAGTACACTGCTGTATATACTATATATCTGTACACACTGCATCTATTATACCTCACATATCAGTACACTGCTGTATATACTATATATCTGTACACACTGCATCTATTATACCTCACATATCAGTACACTGCTGTATATACTATATATCTGTACACACTGCATCTATTATACCTCATACCTCACATATCAGTACACTGCTGTATACACTATATATCTGTACACTCTGCATCTATTATACCTCATACCTCACATATCAGTACACTGCTGTATATACTATATATCTGTACACACTGCATCTATTATACCTCACATATCAGTACACTGCTGTATATACTATATATCTGTACACACTGTATCTATTATACCCCGTACCTCACATATCAGTACACTGCTGTATATACTATATATCTGTACACACTGCATCTATTATACCTCATACCTCACATATCAGTACACTGCTGTGTATACTATATATCTGTACACACTGCATCTATTATACCTCGTACCTCACATATCAGTACACTGCTGTATATACTATATATCTGTACACACTGCATCTATTATACCTCGTACCTCACATATCAGTACACTGCTGTATATACTATATATCTGTACACACTGCATCTATTATACCTTGTACCTCACATATCAGTACACTGCTGTATATACTATATATCTGTACACACTGCATCTATTATACCTCATACCTCACATATCAGTACACTGCTGTGTATACTATATATCTGTACACACTGCATCTATTATACCTCACATATCAGTACACTGCTGTATATACTATATATCTGTACACACTGCATCTATTATACCTCATACCTCACATATCAGTACACTGCTGTATATACTATATATCTGTACACACTGCATCTATTATACCTCGTACCTCACATATCAGTACACTGCTGTATATACTATATATCTGTACACACTGCATCTATTATACCTTGTACCTCACATATCAGTACACTGCTGTATATACTATATATCTGTACACACTGCATCTATTATACCTCATACCTCACATATCAGTACACTGCTGTGTATACTATATATCTGTACACACTGCATCTATTATACCTCACATATCAGTACACTGCTGTATATACTATATATCTGTACACACTGCATCTATTATACCTCATACCTCACATATCAGTACACTGCTGTATATACTATATATCTGTACACACTGCATCTATTATACCTCATACCTCACATATCAGTGCACTGCTGTATATACTATATATCTGTACACACTGCATCTATTATACCTCATACCTCACATATCAGTACACTGCTGTATATACTATATATCTGTACACACTGCATCTATTATACCTCATACCTCACATATCAGTACACTGCTGTATATACTATATATCTGTACACTGCATCTATTATACCTCATACCTCACATATCAGTACACTGCTGTATATACTATATATCTGTACACACTGCATCTATTATACCTCACATATCAGTACACTGCTGTATATACTATATATCTGTACACACTGCATCTATTATACCTCATACCTCACATATCAGTACACTGCTGTATATACTATATATCTGTACACACTGCATCTATTATACCTCATACCTCACATATCAGTGCACTGCTGTATACACTATATACCTGTACACACTGCATCTATTATACCTCATACCTCACATATCAGTACACTGCTGTATATACTATATATCTGTACACACTGCATCTATTATACCTCATACCTCACATATCAGTACACTGCTGTGTATACTATATATCTGTACACACTGCATCTATTATACCTCACATATCAGTACACTGCTGTATATACTATATATCTGTACACACTGCATCTATTATACCTCATACCTCACATATCAGTACACTGCTGTATATACTATATATCTGTACACACTGCATCTATTATACCTCATACCTCACATATCAGTACACTGCTGTATATACTATATATCTGTACACACTGCATCTATTATACCTCACATATCAGTACACTGCTGTATATACTATATATCTGTACACACTGCATCTATTATACCTCACATATCAGTACACTGCTGTATATACTATATATCTGTACACACTGCATCTATTATACCTCATACCTCACATATCAGTGCACTGCTGTATATACTATATACCTGTACACACTGCATCTATTATACCTCATACCTCACATATCAGTACACTGCTGTATATACTATATATCTGTACACACTGCATCTATTATACCTCACATATCAGTACACTGCTGTATATACTATATATCTGTACACACTGCATCTATTATACCTCACATATCAGTACACTGCTGTATATACTATATATCTGTACACACTGCATCTATCATACCTCGTACCTCACATATCAGTACACTGCTGTATATACTATATATCTGTACACACTGCATCTATTATACCTCATACCTCACATATCAGTACACTGCTGTATATACTATATATCTGTACACTGCATCTATTATACCTCATACCTCACATATCAGAACACTGCTGTATATACTATATATCTGTACACTGCATCTATTATACCTCATACCTCACATATATAGTATATACAGCAGTGTACTGATATGTGAGGTATGAGGTATAATAGATGCAGTGTACAGATATATAGTATATACAGCAGTGTTCTGATATGTGAGGTATGAGGTATAATAGATGCAGTGTGTACAGATATATAGTATATACAGCAGTGTACTGATATGTGAGGTACGAGGTATAATAGATGCAGTGTGTACAGATATATAGTATATACAGCAGTGTACTGATATGTGAGGTATGAGGTATAATAGATGCAGTGTGTACAGGTATATAGTATATACAGCAGTGCACTGATATGTGAGGTATGAGGTATAATAGATGCAGTGTGTACAGATATATAGTATATACAGCAGTGTACTGATATGTGAGGTATAATAGATGCAGTGTGTACAGATATATAGTATATACAGCAGTGTACTGATATGTGAGGTATAATAGATGCAGTGTGTACAGATATATAGTATATACAGCAGTGTACTGATATGTGAGGTATAATAGATGCAGTGTGTACAGATATATAGTATATACAGCAGTGTACTGATATGTGAGGTATGAGGTATAATAGATGCAGTGTGTACAGATATATAGTATATACAGCAGTGTACTGATATGTGAGGTATGAGGTATAATAGATGCAGTGTGTACAGATATATAGTATATACAGCAGTGTACTGATATGTGAGGTACGAGGTATAATAGATGCAGTGTGTACAGATATATAGTATATACAGCAGTGTACTGATATGTGAGGTACGAGGTATAATAGATGCAGTGTGTATAGATATATAATATATACAGCAGTGTACTGATATGTGAGGTATAATAGATAATAGTGTGTACAGATATATAGTATATACAGCAGTGTACTGATATCTGTACACTGCATCTATTATACCTCATACCTCACATATCAGTACACTGCTGTATATACTATATATCTGTACACACTGCATCTATTATACCACGTTCCTCACATATCAGTACACTGCTGTATATACTATATATCTGTACACACTACATCTATTATACCTCATACCTCACATATCAGTACACTGCTGTATATACTATATATCTGTACACACTTCATCTATTATACCTCATACCTCACATATCAGTACACTGCTGTATATACTATATATCTGTACACACTGCATCTATTATACCTCATACCTCACATATCAGTACACTGCTGTATATACTATATATCTGTACACACTGCATCTATTATACCTCATACCTCACATATCAGTACACTGCTGTATATACTATATATCTGTACACACTGCATCTATTATACCTCATACCTCACATATCAGTACACTGCTGTATATACTATATATCTGTACACACTGCATCTATTATACCTCATACCTCACATATCAGTACACTGCTGTATATACTATATATCTGTACACACTGCATCTATTATACCTCACATATCAGTACACTGCTGTATATACTATATATCTGTACACACTGCATCTATTATACCTCATACCTCACATATCAGTACACTGCTGTATATACTATATATCTGTACACACTGCATCTATTATACCTCATACCTCACATATCAGTACACTGCTGTATATACTATATATCTGTACACACTGCATCTATTATACCTCACATATCAGTACACTGCTGTATATACTATATATCTGTACACACTGCATCTATTATACCTCGTACCTCACATATCAGTACACTGCTGTATATACTATATATCTGTACACACTGCATCTATTATACCTCGTACCTCACATATCAGTACACTGCTGTATATACTATATATCTGTACACACTGCATCTATTATACCTCATACCTCACATATCAGTACACTGCTGTATATACTATATATCTGTACACACTGCATCTATTATACCTCATACCTCACATATCAGTACACTGCTGTATATACTATATATCTGTACACTGCATCTATTATACCTAATACCTCACATATCAGAACACTGCTGTATATACTATATATCTGTACACTGCATCTATTATACCTCATACCTCACATATATAGTATATACAGCAGTGTACTGATATGTGAGGTATGAGGTATAATAGATGCAGTGTACAGATATATAGTATATACAGCAGTGTTCTGATATGTGAGGTATGAGGTATAATAGATGCAGTGTACAGATATATAGTATATACAGCAGTGTACTGATATGTGAGGTACGAGGTATAATAGATGCAGTGTGTACAGATATATAGTATATACAGCAGTGTACTGATATGTGAGGTACGAGGTATAATAGATGCAGTGTGTACAGATATATAGTATATACAGCAGTGTACTGATATGTGAGGTATAATAGATGCAGTGTGTACAGATATATAGTATATACAGCAGTGTACTGATATGTGAGGTATAATAGATGCAGTGTGTACAGATATATAGTATATACAGCAGTGTACTGATATGTGAGGTATGAGGTATAATAGATGCAGTGTGTACAGATATATAGTATATACAGCAGTGTACTGATATGTGAGGTATGAGGTATAATAGATGCAGTGTGTACAGATATATAGTATATACAGCAGTGTACTGATATCTGTACACTGCATCTATTATACCTCATACCTCACATATCAGTACACTGCTGTATATACTATATATCTGTACACACTGCATCTATTATACCTCATACCTCACATATCAGTACACTGCTGTATATACTATATATCTGTACACACTTCATCTATTATACCTCATACCTCACATATCAGTACACTGCTGTATATACTATATATCTGTACACACTGCATCTATTATACCTCATACCTCACATATCAGTACACTGCTGTATATACTATATATCTGTACACACTGCATCTATTATACCTCGTACCTCACATATCAGTACACTGCTGTATATACTATATATCTGTACACACTGCATCTATTATACCACGTTCCTCACATATCAGTACACTGCTGTATATACTATATATCTGTACACACTGCATCTATTATACCTCATACCTCACATATCAGTACACTGCTGTATATACTATATATCTGTACACACTGCATCTATTATACCTCGTACCTCACATATCAGTACACTGCTGTATATACTATATATCTGTACACACTTCATCTATTATACCTCATACCTCACATATCAGTACACTGCTGTATATACTATATATCTGTACACACTGCATCTATTATACCTCATACCTCACATATCAGTACACTGCTGTATATACTATATATCTGTACACACTGCATCTATTATACCTCATACCTCACATATCAGTACACTGCTGTATATACTATATATCTGTACACTGCATCTATTATACCTCATACCTCACATATCAGTACACTGCTGTATATACTATATATCTGTACACTGCATCTATTATACCTCATACCTCACATATATAGTATATACAGCAGTGTACTGATATGTGAGGTATGAGGTATAATAGATGCAGTGTACAGATATATAGTATATACAGCAGTGTACTGATATGTGAGGTATGAGGTATAATAGATGCAGTGTACAGATATATAGTATATACAGCAGTGTACTGATATGTGAGGTACGAGGTATAATAGATGCAGTGTGTACAGATATATAGTATATACAGCAGTGTACTGATATGTGAGGTACGAGGTATAATAGATGCAGTGTGTACAGATATATAGTATATACAGCAGTGTACTGATATGTGAGGTATAATAGATGCAGTGTGTACAGATATATAGTATATACAGCAGTGTACTGATATGTGAGGTATGAGGTATAATAGATGCAGTGTGTACAGATATATAGTATATACAGCAGTGTACTGATATGTGAGGTATGAGGTATAATAGATAATAGTGTGTACAGATATATAGTATATACAGCAGTGTACTGATATCTGTACACTGCATCTATTATACCTCATACCTCACATATCAGTACACTGCTGTATATACTATATATCTGTACACACTGCATCTATTATACCACGTTCCTCACATATCAGTACACTGCTGTATATACTATATATCTGTACACACTGCATCTATTATACCACGTTCCTCACATATCAGTACACTGCTGTATATACTATATATCTGTACACACTTCATCTATTATACCTCATACCTCACATATCAGTACACTGCTGTATATACTATATATCTGTACACACTGCATCTATTATACCTCATACCTCACATATCAGTACACTGCTGTATATACTATATATCTGTACACACTGCATCTATTATACCTCGTACCTCACATATCAGTACACTGCTGTATATACTATATATCTGTACACACTGCATCTATTATACCACGTTCCTCACATATCAGTACACTGCTGTATATACTATATATCTGTACACACTGCATCTATTATACCTCATACCTCACATATCAGTACACTGCTGTATATACTATATATCTGTACACACTGCATCTATTATACCTCGTACCTCACATATCAGTACACTGCTGTATATACTATATATCTGTACACACTTCATCTATTATACCTCATACCTCACATATCAGTACACTGCTGTATATACTATATATCTGTACACACTGCATCTATTATACCTCGTACCTCACATATCAGTACACTGCTGTATACACTATATATCTGTACACACTGCATCTATTATACCTCGTACCTCACATATCAGTACACTGCTGTATATACTATATATCTGTACACACTGCATCTATTATACCTCGTACCTCACATATCAGTACACTGCTGTATATACTATATATTTGTACACACTGCATCTATTATACCTTGTACCTCACATATCAGTACACTGCTGTATATACTATATATCTGTACACACTATTATCTATTATACCTCCTACCTCACATATCAGTACACTGCTGTATATACTATATATCTGTACACACCTCATCTATTATACCTTATACCTCACATATCAGTACACTGCTGTATATACTATATATCTGTACACACCTCATCTATTATACCTCGTACCACACATATCAGTACACTGCTGTATATACTATATATCTGTACACACCTCATCTATTATACCTCATACCTCACATATCAGTACACTGCTGTATATATTATATATCTGTACACACTGCATCTATTATACCTCGTACCTCACATATCAGTACACTGCTGTATATACTATATATCTGTACACACTGCATCTATTATACCTCATACCTCACATATCAGTACACTGCTGTATATACTATATATCTGTACACACTGCATCTATTATACCTTGTACCTCACATATCAGTACACTGCTGTATATACTATATATCTGTACACACTGCATCTATTATACCTTGTACCTCACATATCAGTACACTGCTGTATATACTATATATCTGTACACACTATTATCTATTATACCTCATACCTCACATATCAGTACACTGCTGTATATACTATATACCTGTACGATATAACCTGTCAGATGAATGTTATAAATAACAAAAAATAAAAACTGTGCCAAAACAGCTATTTCTTGTTGCCTTGCCTCACAAAAAGTGTAATATAGAGCAACCAAAAATCATATGTACCCTAAAATAGTACCAACAAAGCTGCCACCCTATCCCGTAGTTTCCAAAATGGGGTCACTTTTTTGGAGTTTCTACTCTAGGGGTGCATCAGGGGGGCTTCAAACGGGACATTGTGTCAAAAAAACAGTCCAGCAAAATTTGCCTTCCAAAAACTGTATGGCATTCCTTTCCTTCTACGCCCTGCCGTGTGCCTGTACAGCGGTTTACAACCACATATGGGGTGTTTCTGTAAACTACAGAATCAGGGCCATAAATATTGAGTTTTGTTTGGCTGTTAACCCTTGCTTTGTAACGGGAAAAAAAGGATTCAAATGGAAAATCTGCCAAAAAAGTGATTTTTTTTTAATTTTATCTCTATTTTTCATTAATTCTTGTAGAACACCTAAAGGGTTAACAATATTTTGTAAAATCAGTTGAGGGGTGTAGTTTCTAGAATGGGGTCATTTTTGGGTGGTTTCTATTATGTAAGCCTCACAAAGTGACTTCAGACCTGAACTGGTCCTGAAAAAAGATTTGGATCATTTTGGGAATGCCATTTTTTTTTGGGGGGGGGGGGGGGGGGATGTTACAAGGCTTAGAAGTTTAGAAGCAAACATGAAGTAGACATATGGGGAATGTAAAATAATAACTATTATTATAAGAGTAGAGAAATTTTAATTTAGAAATTACCTAATTTTTTAAAATTTTTGCTAAATTTGGAATTTCTTTTTATAAATAAAAATGTATTTCTTTGACTCAATTTTACCGCTGTCATGAAGTACAATACGTGATGAGAAAACAATCTCAGAATGGCCTAGATAAGAACCACATAAAGGGACACTGGTCAGATTTACAAAAAATGGCCTGGTCCTTAAGGTGAAATATGGCAGGGTCCTTAAGGGTTAAGGTGAAAAATGGCTAAAACTAATTGTCACTAAGGGGTTAAAAATGCAATAGTGTGCCAACAAGATTTAAAGCAGACACACATTAAAAATGTACAGTAAAAAAGTGACATTTTTGGGAGGGTTTTTCCAATTTTAATGTGCCTCCTGCTTTCCACATCTTCTTCTCCCACAGACTGCCCGGTGAAGCCGCTTTCTCGAGAGTTTCACTTGACTTTGGCTCACAAGTTCTCACCACATCACCAGGCCACGCTCGAGCGCTTAGCGAAATCTATCAGCGCCACTCAGGGCTGTGTGTGGGAGGCGGCCATCTTCTCCAGAGACATGAGATTTGTTCACTACCAGGTACTCGACATATGTCCATGTGTCTCCATACAAGAGAGAGACATCATCCAAACTGCCTCACGGGCCCTACTGCTCTGTCCTCCAGGGCCTCCTTGTGTCCAGCAGTAAGCTTCGGCCAGCCAGTTGACTTGCACTCTGTGGGGGCACACTGGTAATGGCACTGTAAGGATAGTATTGGCTGGCACTGCATGAGGCACACTGTGGCTGGTATGGTGGTGACTCTCTTTGGGAGTGGTGGTACCAGCTGGCACTGTATAGGGGAGTGTTGTAGCTCATACTGCATTGGGGCACACGTTGGCTGGCACTGTATGGGGGCTGTCCATCTGCCACCAGCACATACGTGTACAGCATGTATAGCATACAATGTGGAGTCCTTCCCTCTATGGTTGACACTTGGCCATAACTGAGCCCCTTCCAATCCTGCAGACCTTTCGGGCACTTTTCCCTTTTGAGCCCCAGAACGATGATGAGTTGAAGCTCTGTGTAGGAGACATGGTGTTTGTGGACACTACTGGAGTCTCGGACGGTCCAGAAGGCTGGCTGATGGCCACTTCACACCGCACTGGATGTTGGGGGCTGGTTCCTGAGAATTACCTGAACAATGAAGCCGAGACAATAACGTGGATCAAACAAAGGTGAGAGCAGCTGAGCGCTGGCCGCATAGACTCACATAGGTGCTGGTCCATAGACTTTCCTCACACCCATCTCTAGACAGTCTTCAAAACAATAAGGAGCCATCATGTACTGCATTTACCTTATTCTGGTCATTTGTCCAGATCTTTTAGGTTTGGTCCAGATGAAAGTAAAAGTGAAGATAAGGACACCAAATCTCCAAACATCCCCCAAGTAAGTGACGCAGACCTTCCCATATCTGCATCAAGGTATATGGATGATTGTATGTGGCCAGTGTTCATGAAATAATCACAAAATGTGGCATGTCCACACCCACCAAAGACATGGCCAACATTGCATCACTTTGTTCACATCGCTTCCCGTGCAACATCCGACTTATCTGCAGACATTGTGCATTATTGGGATAAGTGGATCCTGTATTCTTCTTTATGGTCAAACATTTTTGTCTTGTGGTTTAGTCCCTCAGTTACGGTATTTATCTCCAGGGGTTTGATCTCCCCCCCCCCCCCCCCTTCCCGCAGTCAGTTGCATTCCAGGGGTTTGAGCCCTCCCAGTCAGTCGCTGTCCAGGGGTTTGAGCCCCCAGTCAGTTGCTAGCCAGAGGTCTGAGCCCCCCCCCCCCTCCCCCTGCGGTCAGTTGCATTCCAGGGGTTTGAGCCCTCCCAGTCAGTTGCTGTCCAGGGGATTGAGCCCCCCCCAGTCGCTGTCTAGGGGTTTGAGCCCCCAGTCAGTTGCTAGCCAGAGGTCTGAGCCCCCCCCTCCCCCTGCGGTCAGTTGCATTCCAGGGGTTTGAGCCCTCCCAGTCAGTTGCTGTCCAGGGGATTGAGCCCCCCCCAGTCGCTGTCTAGGGGTTTGAGCCCCCAGTCAGTTGCTAGCCAGAGGTCTGAGCCCCCCCCTCCCCCTGCGGTCAGTTGCATTCCAGGGGTTTGAGCCCTCCCAGTCAGTTGCTGTCCAGGGGATTGAGCCCCCCCCAGTCGCTGTCTAGGGGTTTGAGCCCCCAGTCAGTTGCTAGCCAGAGGTCTGAGCCCCCCCCCTCCCCCTGCGGTCAGTTGCATTCCAGGGGTTTGAGCCCTCCCAGTCAGTTGCTGTCCAGGGGTTTGATCCTCGCATGGTTGGATCATAGTCTTCCTTTTGCACGTTATATAATAGGTTTTTTGCCAAGCATGACTGCAGACCTGATATAAGCATAAATATTGACACCCGCTGAGGGCAGGTTTGTGGCTTCCTCCTCTTCGACTTCCTGCTGATAATAATCTGTATATTACACACCGCTAAGAAGCAACATCCTCACTCTTCACCATGGATGTATGTACATTATGTACCTGACATTACCAAGTGTCTGCAGACCAACACTTTGACCTCAGATAAAGAAGAAGATACATTTTGGGAGGTGGACACTGAAAACCATAGCACTAAAGTGATTATCTGTACTCCATTCCCAGGGATTATCCATAGTTTGCACCGCACCTCATTTATGTAGAAGATCTATTCTGAACCTCATTAATTTTATATGGTCCATTCTTTGGTATCATCAAAGGTCTGGGCCTCACTTATCTAGACTAGTCCATTCTGTGGGATCATCCTATGTTTGTATTTAATTTATCTACACTGGTCTACTCCAGGGGATCACCCAATGTCTGGACCTCATTTATGTAATCCAGTCCATTCCCAGGATCATCCAGATCCTGGGTCTCATTAAAGGCTATGGACACCTTTGGGGTAATTGTTAAATTGCATTCATTTTGAGCTAAATATGTTTTTAAATTTGTCTTTATTAACAATATGAAGCCCTTGTAACGGATCCGCTTCCGTTAATGGACGCTTCCTAGCTTGCGCCGAGGACCACAAGCACCGCACTGGACACCACAACCTCCGCAGACTCCACAACCGCCGTAGCTTAACTGGAGCCGCGCCATCTTCCTTCCACCCTGAACGAACCTACAGCATTCAGGACCGTGTGGGAAAGATCTCTCCTCCAGGGAATATGCAGAGCATAGCAATCCCCAGCGTGATGCAGCAATTCCCTCCAATAACGAGACGAGGCTGCGTTTTGAAGGGTTAGAAAAACATGAACTGAACTGAACTCTTTATTGAGGGCTACCCGCCCGTATTTATGCAGGTCCCCACAATGCATCATGGTCTCCTCCTCTCTGCCTGGAGACACCCGAAGTGCAATTCAATTATCTCCCAGGACAAAGGGATATCACCAATACACATGTGGGAACAATAGGAGAGGAATCCCCACCCGAATACACAAAATCCTCCCTTCTGTCTGGGATATAATTATGGATTAACATAACTATCACAGACTGTAAAAATACAGTTTTTAAACATACACTGTAACTTTAAAACCATACATTCCATCTCCATAAAAATTACATATTTAAACTCAGCTTACATCAAACATAAACACTTCCAAAAATCACACAAATCCCTCCAGCGGATCAAAAGTTTAGTGGAAGTCCTTTATGACCGACCGCAAGCACAATTTCCTGCCCAAAACACTTCCATAGATTTGGGCTGTGCGGTCGGTCAATTTCATGCAGAAAACGACTAAGTCCCATCTTCGAACGGGACTTAGTCTCTGGAGCTGAAAGTTCAGTATGGAAGAAGGTAATATGTCCCGGGGCCATAGTCGTAGGGCAGGAGGCTAGCCATAAGTCCTCTACAATGCCCAGTGGCAAATGGCAGTTTGTCACACATCTCCCCTTTGGGGGGAAGACTAACCAGGCACCTGACCTTCTGTCGGTCAGTGCCTCCGTTAGTCGATCCACCAACCCACAGTAGCCAGATGCCCGAGTAGCCCACCCACAAGAAACAGGTACAAGGGTGACCCACCCACAAGAAACAGTTACTGCACCTGGGTATTTTGCTGTGGTGATGGGGCAACATGCTGTGGGGACTTGAGGGAGGGCAGAGGCCGACTGCACTCTGCCCAGCTGTCAGCTCTTCTGCTGGAGTGCTGAGACCATAGTCCGGCTCAGTAGCCAGAGGAACATGGGAGTCAACAGGGGTTAACATCGCCTCTGTTAACCCTGAGGCCACGTTAGGAGTTAACTGGGGAGGGGAATTTGTACTCACCCCCTCCTCCTGTTGTTCTGGTGATGGTAGTGGGGGATCTGGACAGGCTGTCCAGCATCCCGGTAGGTCAGGCGCAGAGACCACGGTCCCATCTGCGCCGTCTGGGCGATCGGTGTCTCCCCTTGTTAGGGTAAGCTGGCGCTGGGGAGAGAGGGTGCTTCGCTCCTCTCCCTGAAACACAGGCTGCCGCTGGGGAGGAAGGACACCACCTTCAGCTCCCTGGGGTTCACACTGCCGCTGGGAGGGAAGGAGGACACCTTCGGCCTCCTGGGGTACACACTGCCGCTGGGGAGGAAGGACGACACCTTCGGCCCCCTGTGGTACACACTGCTGCTGGTGGGGAAGTACGTCACCTTCAGCTCCCTGGGGTTCACACTGCCGCTGGGGGGGGAAGGACGACACCTTCGGCCCCCTGGGGTACACACTGCCGCTGGGGGGGAAGGACGACACCTTCGGCCCCCTGGGGTTCACACTGCCGCTGGGGGGGGGGAAGGACGACACCTTCGGCCCCCTGGGGCATACACTGCCGCTGGGGGGGGAAGGACGACACCTTCGGCCCCCTGGGGTACACACTGCCGCTGGGGGGGGGAAGGACGACACCTTCGGCCCCTTGGGGTACACACTGCCGCTGGGGGGGGGGGGACGACACCTTCGGCCCCCTGGGGTTCACACTGCCGCTGGAGGGGGAAGGACGACACCTTCGGCCCCCTGGGGTGCACACTGCCGCTGGGGGGGAAGGACGACACCTTCGGCCCCCTGTAACTCACGTTTTTGCTGGGGCGCAGGGACGGAATACTTCACTATCTCTGCCCGATATTCTGCTTCCTGCTGCAGATACTCCGCCAGTTCTCTCCTCACTTCCGGTACAATTTCCTCTGTTAGGTTTGCTTGGTGTTCCCAGGATGCTGCTCCTCGCACTAGGGAAGCCATCCCACTGCTTGCCACCAATGTAACGGATCCGCTTCCGTTAATGGACGCTTCCTAGCTTGCGCCGAGGACCACAAGCACCGCACTGGACACCACAAGCACCGCAGACTCCACAACCGCCGTAGCTTAACTGGAGCCGCGCCGTCTTCCTTCCACCCTGAATGAACCTCCAGCATTCAGGACCGTGTGGGAAAGATCTCTCCTCCAGGGAATATGCAGAGCATAGCAATCCCCAGCGTGATGCAGCAATTCCCTCCAATAACGAGACGAGGCTGCGTTTTGAAGGGTTAGAAAACATGAACTGAACATGAACTCTTTATTGAGGGCTACCCGCCCGTATTTATGCAGGTCCCCACAATGCATCATGGTCTCCTCCTCTCTGCCTGGAGACACCCGAAGTGCAATTCAATTATCTCCCAGGACAAAGGGATATCACCAATACACATGTGGGAACAATAGGAGAGGAATCCCCACCCGAATACACAAAATCCTCCCTTCTGTCTGAAATATAATTATGGATTAACATAACTATCACAGACTGTAAAAATACAGTTTTTAAACATACACTGTAACTTTAAAACCATACATTCTATCTCCATAAAAATTACATATTTAAACTCAGCTTACATCAAACATAAACACTTCCAAAAATCACACAAATCCCTCCAGCGGATCAAAAGTTTAGTGGAAGTCCGTTATGACCGACCGCAAGCACAATTTCCTGCCCAAAACAGTTCCATAGATTTGGGCTGTGCGGTCGGTCAATTTCATGCAGAAAACGACTAAGTCCCATCTTCGAACGGGACTTAGTCTCTGGAGCTGAAAGTTCAGTATGGAAGAAGGTAATATGTCCCGGGGCCATAGTCGTAGGGCAGGAGGCTAGCCATAAGTCCTCTACAATGCCCAGTGGCAAATGGCAGTTTGTCACAGCCCTTTTTTCTGTACAGAGCTGAGATGCTCTAGGAGCACCCTTTGGATTTTCTGTCTTTTCCGTCAGACCAGGAGCTGATGGCTCCTTATCTCTGCTCTCTGACGTCCTAAACACTTATTATAACTCAGTTCTTATCTTACTGATACGAATGTGGCTTAAATAAGTGTTTATGACTCTCAGTAATCTAGAGATAAGGTTTATTAGATGTCCGGCACAAAGTGAAAATACCAGTCACAAAGCTAGACAAATAATTAACCCTTTGTGGCAGAACGGCTCTATAATTTGAATAAAGGCCAATTGGAAAAATAAGATTTTTAGCCAAAAATGAGTAACATACAACCATAAATTGCCTCTGAGGGTGTACATAGCCTTTAATGTAGACCGGTCAATTCCTTGGGATCATCCAATGACTGGGACTCTGTTATGTAGAACGGTCCATTCCTGGGGATCATCCAATATTTGGTTTCATTCATTTTCCATTCATTTTTCTGTTTGTTCATAAAGCTAAGAAAAAATATTACAGAAGAATTGCCTGTCCCCAAAAGCCTCACCCAAGTGGAGACTAGACGAGTCCTCCTTGTCAAGCATGCAGAAAGCCTGGATGAGGTATTTGGCCACCACTGGTTGAAGGACCATGCACTTGTAAATGGTAAGGTGCCCTCATCTGGATATCATCTATGCATGATGACCATGCAAAATGTAGAATATGGAAACTTTGTGGGTGAAACTTCTCATTGCTATTTATGACTGATAAATATCATAACTAGAGTTGAGCGGACACCTGGATTTTCGGGTTTGACGAGTTCGGCTGAACTTCGGAAAAAAGTTTGAGTTCGGGACCCGAACTTGACCCCGAACCCGAACCCCATTAAAGTCAATGGGGGCCAAAACTTTTGAACACTAAAATGGCTGTAAAAATGTCATGGAAAGGGCTAGAGGGCTGCAAATGGCGTCAACATGTGGTTAAGAGCATGGCAAGTGCGCTGCAAACAAATGTGGATAGGGAAATGACTTTAAATAACATAAAATACGTAAAAATAAAAATAAAAAATCTTGATCTAGGAGGACGAGGTCCATATGGAGTAGGAGGTTGAGGAGGCGGTGGATGTGGCGGTGTAGGTGGAAGCGGCGGAGGAGGAGGAGGCGGTGGATGTGGCGGTGTAGGTGGAAGCGGCGGAGGAGGAGGAGGAGGTAGCCTACACTGCTTTTTGGTTTTAAATTTATTTATATTTTTTTAAATTAGGGTACACCCCAAAACATTGGGAAATATAACCTGTGATAACGCCCTCCAGCCGTGCTAAACACACGTTCAGACAATACACCGGCTGCAGGGCAGCACCTCCAAGGGGTAAAGGGCAAGCTCAGGCCATGTGCCCAATTTGGAGACCCAGAAGTTGCAGGGGCTGACCCCTGTCAGTCAGTTCATGTAGGCGTGTGCACACTTACTGCTCCACCATGTTGCACGTCCCCGTGACGTCCACCATCCATTTGGATATCTGCTCTATCAAGTTTCCATGTTCTTTTCTGCGCCTACCATGGTGATCGCGGTTAGCGGCGAATCAGGGTTCCACGCCGGAGAGGGAGCGTGAGAAAGAGAGACCACATCCAAGGGAGGTCAATTGTTTCAAATTTAAAATTAGAGTTGAAATATGGGAGAAATTATTAAAGTGTAAAAGTGTGACAACTTTTCAAAGTTTAAGCATTGAATGTAAGGATGTGGCGCGCATTAACCGCCTCCGGACCGCCTAACGCAGGATCGCGTTCCGGAGGTGGCAGCCCTGCGCACAGTCACGCATATATGCGTCATCTCGCGAGACGCGAGATTTCCTGTGAACGCGCGCACACAGGATCGGAAGGTAAGCGAGTGGATCTGCAGCCTACCAGCGGCGATCGTTCGCTGGCAGGCTGGAGATGTGATTTTTTTAACCCCTAACAGGTATATTAGACGCTATTTTGATAACAGCGTCTAATATACCTGCTACCTGGTCCTCTGGTGGTCCCCTTTGTTTGGATCGACCACCAGAGGACACAGGCAGCTCAGTAATATGTTGCACCAAACACCACTACACTACACCCCCCCCGTCACTTATTAACCCCTGATCACCCCATATAGACTCCCTGATCACCCCCCTGTCATTGATCACCCCCCTGTAAGGCTCCATTCAGACGTCCGTATGTTTTTTACGGATCCACGGATACATGGATCAGATCCACAAAACACATACGGACGTCTGAATGGAGCCTTACAGGGGGGTGATCAATGACAGGGGGGTGATCAGGGAGTCTATATGGGGTGATCACCCCCCTGTCATTGATCACCCCCTGTAAGACTCCATTCAGACATTTTTTTGGCCCAAGTTAGCGGAAGTTTTTTTTTTTTTCTTACAAAGTCTCATATTCCACTAACTTGTGTCAAAAAATAAAATGCGTAAAAATTTTTAGACATTTATATTCCATACTTCTTCTCACGCTTTAGGGCCCCTAAAATGCCAGGGCAGTATAAATACCCCACATGTGACCCCATTTTGGAAAAAAGACACCCCCAAGGTATTTGCTGAGGGGCATATTGAGTCCATGAAAGATTGAAATTTTTGTCCCAAGTTAGCGGAAAGGGAGACTTTGTGATAAAAAAAAAAAAAATAATCAATTTCCGCTAACTTGTGCCAAAAAAATAATATTTCTATGAACTCGCCATGCCCCTCGTTGAATACCTTGGGGTGTCTTCTTTCCAAAATGGGGTCACATGTGGGGTATTTATACTGCCCTGGCATTTTAGGGGCCCTAAAGCGTGAGAAGAAGTCTGGGATCCAAATGTCTAAAAATGCCCTCATAAAAGGAATGTGGGCCCCTTTGCGCATCTAGGCTGCAAAAAAGTGTCACACATCTGGTATCGCCGTACTCAGGAGAAGTTGGGCAATGTGTTTTGGGGTGTCTTTTTACATATACTCATGCTGGGTGAGATAAATATCTTGGCAAAAGACAACTTTGTATAAAAAAATGGTAAAAGTTGTCTTTTGCCGAGATATTTATCTCACCCAGCATGGGTATATGTAAAAAGACACCCCAAAACACATTGCCCAACTTCTCCTGAATACGGAGATACCATATGTGTGACACTTTTTTGCAGCCTAGGTGGGCAAAGGGGCCCATATTCCAAAGAGAACCTTTCGGATTTCACTGGTCATTTTTTACAGAATTTGATTTCAAACTACTTCTCACACATTTGGGCCCCTAGAATGCCAGGGCAGTATAACTACCCCACAAGTGACCCCATTTTGGAAAGAAGACACCCCAAGGTATTCCGTGAGGGGCATGGCGAGTTCATAGATTTTTTTTTTTGGCACAAGTTAGCGGAAATTGAATTTTCTTTTTGTTTTTTTCTCACAAATTCTCCCTTTCCGCTAACTTGTGACAAAAAGTTTAATCTTTCATGGACTTCTTTCCAAAATGGGGTCATTTGTGGGGTGTTTGTCTTGCCCTGGCATTTGAGGGTCTCCGCAATCATTACATGTATGGTCAGCATTAGGAGTTTCTGCTATCCTCCTTAGGCCTCATGCACACGTCCGTTGTTTGGGTCCCATTCATTTCAATGGGGCCGCAAAAGATGCGGACAGCACTCCGTGTGCTGTCCGCATCCGTGGCTCCGTTAAAAAAATATAACATGTCCTATTCTTGAACTTTACAGTTCGGGTTCGCTCAACCCTAATCCTAACTAGTTTGTGCGCCGGCTCATGTTCATGGTTTTCCTGGGGAGGTGACAGAGGTGGAGAACTGAAGCAATGCAAATCTGTGGGCCTAGAGTTAAGGGAAGAATAAGGTGGAGCCCACACAGACTCCATCATAACTGGGCGCCGTCCAACACCATCCACCGTTGATGGTGTCCTCATGGACACGTGTTCTTACTGACACCATGACTAGCGTATTGGAGACTTGGTCAGATTCCCATTCCCAAAAAATATATATTTAAAAACCTTAATAAGTGACGTAAATGTAAATAAATAAATATATATATAGACACACACATTACCGGAAAACGGGATGAGATTGAGCAGAGACTGACACATAACCTGCTGGTGCTCGGATCACACAAGGGCAGCCCCCTTTATTTTGAGTTCTGCAGCAGAGTATATGCGGAGGTCACATTAATGCTGGGGGGCATCTCCACTTCTGTCATACAGAGGCTGGATATCCTCTAGTGGTGGCGGTCATACAGAGGCTGGATATCCTCTAGTGGTGGCGGTCATACAGAGGCTGGATATCCTCTAGTGGTGGCGGTCATACAGAGGCTGGATATCCTCCTGTGGTGGCGGTCATACAGAGGCTGGATATCCTCTAGTGGTGGCGGTCATACAGAGGCTGGATATCCTCTAGTGGTGGCGGTCATACAGAGGCTGGATATCCTCTAGTGGTGGCGGTCATACAGAGGCTGGATATCCTCTAGTGGTGGCGGTCATACAGAGGCTGGATATCCTCTAGTGGTGGCGGTCATACAGAGGCTGGATATCCTCTAGTGGTGGCGGTCATACAGAGGCTGGATATCCTCTAGTGGTGGCGGTCATACAGAGGCTGGATATCCTCTAGTGGTGGCGGTCATACAGAGGCTGGATATCCTCTAGTGGTGGCGGTCATACAGAGGCTGGATATCCTCCTGTGGTGGCGGTCATACAGAGGCTGGATATCCTCCTGTGGTGGCGGTCATACAGAGGCTGGATATCCTCCTGTGGTGGCGGTCATACAGAGGCTGGATATCCTCTAGTGGTGGCGGTCATACAGAGGCTGGATATCCTCTAGTGGTGGCGGTCATACAGAGGCTGGATATCCTCTAGTGGTGGCGGTCATACAGAGGCTGGATATCCTCTAGTGGTGGCGGTCATACAGAGGCTGGATATCCTCTAGTGGTGGCGGTCATACAGAGGCTGGATATCCTCTAGTGGTGGCGGTCATACAGAGGCTGGATATCCTCTAGTGGTGGCGGTCATACAGAGGCTGGATATCCTCTAGTGGTGGCGGTCATACAGAGGCTGGATATCCTCTAGTGGTGGCGGTCATACAGAGGCTGGATATCCTCTAGTGGTGGCAGACAGGCAGTGCCGGGCTCCTCAGTCCAGAGCGCTGTATCAGTGGATCCCGAGGGTCGCTCCTGCAGACAGACAGTGCTGGGCTCCTCAGTCCAGAGCGCTGTATCAGTGCATCCCGAGGGTCGCTCCTGCAGACATGCAGTGCCGGGCTCCTCAGTCCAGAGCGCTGTATCAGTGCAGCCCGAGGGTCGCTCCTGCAGACAGACAGTGCCGGGCTCCTCAGTCCAGAGCGCTGTATCAGTGCATCCTGAGGGTCGCTCCTGCAGACAGGCAGTGCCGGGCTCCTCAGTGCAGAGCGCTGTATCAGTGCATCCTGAGGGTCGCTCCTGCAGACAGGCAGTGCCGGGCTCCTCAGTGCAGCCCGAGGGTTGCTCCTGCAGACAGGCAGTGCCGGGCTCCTCAGTGCAGAGCGCTGTATCAGTGCATCCTGAGGGTCGCTCCTGCAGACAGGCAGTGCTGGGCTCCTCAGTGCAGAGCGCTGTATCAGTGCATCCCGAGGGTCGCTCCTGCAGACAGGCAGTGCCGGGCTCCTCAGTGCAGAGCGCTGTATCAGTGCAGCCCGAGGGTCGCTCCTGCAGACAGGCAGTGCCGGGCTCCTCAGTGCAGAGCGCTGTATCAGTGCAGCCCGAGGGTCGCTCCTGCAGACAGACAGTGCCGGGCTCCTCAGTCCAGAGCGCTGTATCAGTGCATCCTGAGGGTCGCTCCTGCAGACAGGCAGTGCTGGGCTCCTCAGTGCAGAGCGCTGTATCAGTGCATCCCGAGGGTCGCTCCTGCAGACAGGCAGTGCCGGGCTCCTCAGTGCAGAGCGCTGTATCAGTGCAGCCCGAGGGTCGCTCCTGCAGACAGGCAGTGCTGGGCTCCTCAGTGCAGAGCGCTGTATCAGTGCAGCCCGAGGGTTGCTCCTGCAGACAGGCAGTGCCGG
Source organism: Bufo bufo (assembly GCF_905171765.1). Classification (NCBI taxonomy): domain Eukaryota; kingdom Metazoa; phylum Chordata; class Amphibia; order Anura; family Bufonidae; genus Bufo; species Bufo bufo. The sequence continues at coordinate 715,764 of NC_053391.1, forward strand.
GCTCCTCAGTGCAGCCCGAGGGTCGCTCCTGCAGACAGGCAGTGCCGGGCTCCTCAGTGCAGAGCGCTGTATCAGTGCAGCCCGAGGGTTGCTCCTGCAGACAGGCAGTGCCGGGCTCCTCAGTGCAGAGCGCTGTATCAGTGCAGCCCGAGGGTTGCTCCTGCAGACAGGCAGTGCCGGGCTCCTCAGTGCAGCCCGAGGGTCGCTCCTGCAGACAGGCAGTGCCGGGCTCCTCAGTGCAGAGCGCTGTATCAGTGCAGCCCGAGGGTTGCTCCTGCAGACAGGCAGTGCCGGGCTCCTCAGTGCAGAGCGCTGTATCAGTGCAGCCCGAGGGTTGCTCCTGCAGACAGGCAGTGCCGGGCTCCTCAGTGCAGCCCGAGGGTCGCTCCTGCAGACAGGCAGTGCCGGGCTCCTCAGTGCAGAGCGCTGTATCAGTGCAGCCTGAGGGTTGCTCCTGCAGACAGGCAGTGCCGGGCTCCTCAGTGCAGCCCGAGGGTCGCTCCTGCAGACAGGCAGTGCCGGGCTCCTCAGTGCAGAGCGCTGTATCAGTGCAGCCCGAGGGTTGCTCCTGCAGACAGGCAGTGCCGGGCTCCTCAGTGCAGAGCGCTGTATCAGTGCAGCCCGAGGGTTGCTCCTGCAGACAGGCAGTGCCGGGCTCCTCAGTGCAGAGCGCTGTATCAGTGCAGCCCGAGGGTTGCTCCTGCAGACAGGCAGTGCCGGGCTCCTCAGTGCAGCCCGAGGGTCGCTCCTGCAGACAGGCAGTGCCGGGCTCCTCAGTGCAGAGCGCTGTATCAGTGCAGCCCGAGGGTCGCTCCTGCAGACAGGCAGTTGCCGGGCTCCTCAGTGCAGAGCGCTGTATCAGTGCAGCCCGAGGGTCGCTCCTGCAGACAGGCAGTGCCGGGCTCCTCAGTGCAGCCCGAGGGTCGCTCCTGCAGACAGGCAGTGCCGGGCTCCTCAGTGCAGCCCGAGGGTCGCTCCTGCAGACAGGCAGTGCCGGGCTCCTCAGTGCAGAGCGCTGTATCAGTGCAGCCCGAGGGTCGCTCCTGCAGACAGGCAGTGCCGGGCTCCTCAGTGCAGAGCGCTGTATCAGTGCAGCCCGAGGGTTGCTCCTGCAGACAGGCAGTGCCGGGCTCCTCAGTGCAGCCCGAGGGTTGCTCCTGCAGACAGGCAGTGCCGGGCTCCTCAGTGCAGAGCGCTGTATCAGTGCAGCCCGAGGGTCGCTCCTGCAGACAGGCAGTGCCGGGCTCCTCAGTGCAGAGCGCTGTATCAGTGCAGCCCGAGGGTCGCTCCTGCAGACAGGCAGTGCCGGGCTCCTCAGTGCAGCCCGAGGGTCGCTCCTGCAGACAGGCAGTGCCGGGCTCCTCAGTGCAGAGCGCTGTATCAGTGCAGCCCGAGGGTCGCTCCTGCAGACAGGCAGTGCCGGGCTCCTCAGTGCAGCCCGAGGGTCGCTCCTGCAGACAGGCAGTGCCGGGCTCCTCATTGCAGCCCGAGGGTCGCTCCTGCAGACAGGCAGTGCCGGGCTCCTCAGTGCAGAGCGCTGTATCAGTGCAGCCCGAGGGTTGCTCCTGCAGACAGGCAGTGCCGGGCTCCTCAGTGCAGCCCGAGGGTTGCTCCTGCAGACAGGCAGTGCCGGGCTCCTCAGTGCAGCCCGAGGGTTGCTCCTGCAGACAGGCAGTGCCGGGCTCCTCAGTGCAGCCCGAGGGTTGCTCCTGCAGACAGGCAGTGCCGGGCTCCTCAGTGCAGCCCGAGGGTCGCTCCTGCAGACAGACAGTGCCGGGCTCCTCAGTGCAGCCCGAGGGTTGCTCCTGCAGACAGGCAGTGCCGGGCTCCTCAGTGCAGAGCGCTGTATCAGTGCAGCCCGAGGGTTGCTCCTGCAGACAGGCAGTGCCGGGCTCCTCAGTGCAGCCCGAGGGTCGCTCCTGCAGACAGGCAGTGCCGGGCTCCTCAGTGCAGAGCGCTGTATCAGTGCAGCCCGAGGGTTGCTCCTGCAGACAGGCAGTGCCGGGCTCCTCAGTGCAGCCCGAGGGTCGCTCCTGCAGACAGGCAGTGCCGGGCTCCTCAGTGCAGAGCGCTGTATCAGTGCAGCCCGAGGGTTGCTCCTGCAGACAGGCAGTGCCGGGCTCCTCAGTGCAGAGCGCTGTATCAGTGCAGCCCGAGGGTTGCTCCTGCAGACAGGCAGTGCCGGGCTCCTCAGTGCAGAGCGCTGTATCAGTGCAGCCCGAGGGTTGCTCCTGCAGACAGGCAGTGCCGGGCTCCTCAGTGCAGCCCGAGGGTCGCTCCTGCAGACAGGCAGTGCCGGGCTCCTCAGTGCAGAGCGCTGTATCAGTGCAGCCCGAGGGTCGCTCCTGCAGACAGGCAGTTGCCGGGCTCCTCAGTGCAGAGCGCTGTATCAGTGCAGCCCGAGGGTCGCTCCTGCAGACAGGCAGTGCCGGGCTCCTCAGTGCAGCCCGAGGGTCGCTCCTGCAGACAGGCAGTGCCGGGCTCCTCAGTGCAGCCCGAGGGTCGCTCCTGCAGACAGGCAGTGCCGGGCTCCTCAGTGCAGAGCGCTGTATCAGTGCAGCCCGAGGGTTGCTCCTGCAGACAGGCAGTGCCGGGCTCCTCAGTGCAGCCCGAGGGTTGCTCCTGCAGACAGGCAGTGCCGGGCTCCTCAGTGCAGAGCGCTGTATCAGTGCAGCCCGAGGGTCGCTCCTGCAGACAGGCAGTGCCGGGCTCCTCAGTGCAGAGCGCTGTATCAGTGCAGCCCGAGGGTCGCTCCTGCAGACAGGCAGTGCCGGGCTCCTCAGTGCAGCCCGAGGGTCGCTCCTGCAGACAGGCAGTGCCGGGCTCCTCAGTGCAGCCCGAGGGTTGCTCCTGCAGACAGGCAGTGCCGGGCTCCTCAGTGCAGCCCGAGGGTCGCTCCTGCAGACAGGCAGTGCCGGGCTCCTCAGTGCAGCCCGAGGGTCGCTCCTGCAGACAGTGCTGATACAGCGCTCCAGACCAATGAAAGTCTCATGTGTAAAATACAGGCGTGTGAGACTTGTACAGGTGATTGCCACCGGTATTAATATGACTTATTACATATCACAGGCTTAAGACCTGTTACATCTCGAGGGGAACAGACCATGGTACCTACAGGGTCACCCAAAGAGACCACCTACCCCCCCTCACAGCATTGAATAATGCTAGAAGCATCAGGTACTTATACAACAGGCTGGTTACTCTCCTCAAGACGGTGATGCAGTTGGATGCTTTAGCACATGGACCATTCGCGGACGGAGACCTCTGCGCCCGGCAGCTGTGACAGGACATACACGGGAAGATATCCCCTCCAAGGGTTTACCCTGACACTGAGAGACATGATGACAATACACAGTATATTAGAAACACATCCTAATAAAACTTCCACAACAGGGGGTCACTTACATGTTGTTGGGGGTCAATTACATGTTGTCGCAGGTGGTCACTTGCATGTTGTTGGATGGGGGTCACATAAATGTTTTGGGGTGGTCACTTACGTGTTGTCGGGGGTGTCGTGTAGCTGGGGTGTCGCATGTTGTGAGGGGTCACTTACATGTTGGGGGTGTCACATGTCGCGGGGGGTCACTTACATGTTGTTGGATGGTGGTCACATAAATGTTGGGGGAGTCACTTACATGTTGTCGGATGGGGGTCCCATAAATGTCAGGGGGTCACTTACGTTTCTTGCGGAGGACATCGCTCAGACTGACCGTCTTGTCTGTGTCCAGGTGTTTATTACAGACCGGACCTCAACTTCCCTGTGAAGCTTCCGCACAGAGATACCGCAGAGGATTTAGAGGGGGACCCACCACTGTCATCCTGCGGAGTCTTCCAGGCCCGGCTTCTCGGTAAGAGAACTCTGTATATGAAGAGGCGAATCCATGAGCCATGACTCCCATTCTCCACTGTCTGTGACAAATGCTGGGTATTCCATATCAGTAATGTGTGATATGTTATTACATTCCAGGCGAGGCGCTGCGAGACGGCTCCTTCATATTCTCTTCTGTATTCTGCTTCCCGAACCTACGCTGCATTCAGACGGCGCAACAGATACTGAGAGGTAAGTGTCCATTAGCGGTGGTCTAACATGGATGGGGGGGCTGTGTATGATACTATAGGAGCAGTGAGCATAATACTATTATAGGAGCAGTGAGTATAATACTGTTATAGGAGCAGTGAGTATAATACTATTATAGGAGCAGTGAGTATAATACTATTATAGGAGCAGTGAGTATAATACTATTATAGGAGCAGTGAGCATAATACTATTATAGGAGCAGTGAGTATAATACTATTATAGGAGCAGTGAGCATAATACTATTATAGGAGCAGTGAGTATAATACTGTTATAGGAGCAGTGAGTATAATACTATTATAGGAGCAGTGAGTATAATACTATTATAGGAGCAGTGAGTATAATACTATTATAGGAGCAGTGAGCATAATACTATTATAGGAGCAGTGAGTATAATACTATTATAGGAGCAGTGAGTATAATACTATTATAGGAGCAGTGAGTATAATACTATTATAGGAGCAGTGAGTATAATACTATTATAGGAGCAGTGAGTATAATACTATTATAGGAGCGGTGTATAATACTATTATAGGAGCGGTGTATAATACTATTATAGGAGCAGTGAGTATAATACTATTATAGGAGCAGTGAGTATAATGCTATTATAGGAGCAGTGAGTATAATGCTATTATAGGAGCAGTGAGTATAATGCTATTATAGGAGCAGTGAGTATAATGCTATTATAGGAGCAGTGAGTATAATGCTATTATAGGAGCGGTGTATAATACTATTATAGGAGCAGTGAGTATAATACTATTATAGGAGCAGTGAGTATAATACTATTATAGGAGCAGTGAGTATAATACTATTATAGGAGCAGTGAGTATAATACTATTATAGGAGCGGTGTATAATACTATTATAGGAGCGGTGTATAATACTATTATAGGAGCAGTGAGTATAATACTATTATAGGAGCAGTGAGTATAATACTATTATAGGAGCAGTGAGTATAATACTATTATGGTAGCGGTGTATAATACTATTATGGTAGCGGTGTGTCACTGATTTGGGGGCACTGTGTCTTCCATGCCGGTTGTAATCCCTCAGATCTCAGGTAATACATGTAGACTCTCTTTAATTTCGATGTCCTGCTGAGTTTTGGACTCTGTTTGGTTTTTGGTACCTTCTCCTGGACAGGAAGATGGTTACTGGTGGCAGAGGAGGGTCAGGTGTCAGGATCAGGATCTGTTCTATTGCCAATATAGTCCCTGGAGACTGCAGGTTGACAAGGGGGGCAAATACTTTTTCCACGTAATGCCCCTGCAGTGCACTTGCCTCCATACTACTTTTGTGATATTTTCCAGGGATGCAGATGGAGCAGCAGGTTAAGATCTGTGTGGACCAGTCACAACATCCCAAGTGTATGACCCTAAATGAACTGGAGCAGAATGGGCTGAACGTGGAGGCCATGGACAGGTAAACCTGTGGGGTCATGGTGGAGGGAAAGGTCATGATTAAATTGGGAATATGGTTAAGGGCTGGGTTATGGTTAGGTTGGGGTTATGGTTGAGGTCAGGGTCATAACTCAAGTGGGGTCATGGTTAAGGGTGGGGTTTACAGTTTAGGCGGGTTTATGATTTGGGTTGGAGTTATGGTTTAGGTGGGGTCATGGTTGAGGTTGGTTTTACAGTTTGGGGTCATAGTTGAGGTCAGGGCCAAAGCTTAGGTGGGGTCATGGTTGAGGTTGTGGTTATGATTTATATGGGTTATGGTTGAGGTGTTGTCAGAGTTGAGGTTGTGGTTATGGCTTAGATGGAGTCCTGGTTGAGATGAGGGTTACACTCCATCTAGTCCTGAGGGTATATGCTCTATACTGCCCTTATGAATCAGTCTTCTTCCATCCAGTTCATGTATATCATCTGTACGGGAGTTGGCATCATGGACGTCACACTGTCTGATGGGTCTGGGGCCCAGGGGAAGATCTATGGAGTCATTATAAACCTCTCTTTCCAGGGTCTCATCTCTCAGAACAGAGTCCAATGTCTGGAAGAGGATCCTCAAGAGCCTGGGAAGTCAGAAGGGTCCAGAGAATGACGGGCGAACCAGCTGAGTGTCCTTCCGTATTATATAATATTATAGACACAGGCTGTCGAGGAGGATGAGGATGATCGTACTGGAAGAGGCTGAGCATCCTTCTGTAATATAGAATATTATAGACGGGCTGTAGAGGAGGATGAGGGTGATAGTACTGTAAGAGGCCAAGCATCATTCTGTATTATATAATATTATAGACCGGCTGTAGAGGAGGATGAGGGTGATAGTACTGGAAGACGCCGAGCATTGTTCAGTATTTTATAATATTGGAGATACAGGCTGTCGAGGAGGATGAGGATGATCGTACTGGAAGAGGCTGAGCATCCTTCTGTATTATAGAATATTATAGACGGGCTGTAGAGGAGGATGAGGGTGATAGTACTGTAAGAGGCCGAGCATCCTTCTGTATTATAGAATATTATAGACCGGCTGTAGAGGAGGATGAGGGTGATAGTACTGGAAGACGCCGAGCATTGTTCAGTATTTTATAATATTGGAGATACAGGCTGTCGAGGAGGATGAGGATGATCGTACTGGAAGAGGCTGAGCATCCTTCTGTATTATAGAATATTATAGACGGGCTGTAGAGGAGGATGAGGGTGATAGTATTGGAAGAGGCCAAGCGTCCTTCTGTATTATATAATATAATAAATAAGGGCTGTAGAAGAGGATCAGGTTCTAAGAATCTATATAACTCATACAGTGTACACATAACTAAACCTATAGCTACACCGATAACTAAACCTATAGCTACACCGATAACTACAACTACACCTATAGCTATGATGATAACTACAACTATAGCTATGCCGATAACTACAACTACACCTATAGCTACACCGATAATGATAACTACACCTATAGCTACACCGATAATAATAACTACACCTATAGCTGCACCGATAACTAAACCAATAGCTACACCAATAATAATAACTACACCTATAGCTGCACCGATAACTAAACCAATAGCTACACCGATAATAATAACTACACCTATAGCTGCACCGATAACTAAACCAATAGCTACACCGATAACTACACCTATAGCTACACCGATAATAATAATAACTACACCTATAGCTGCACCGATAACTAAACCTATAGCTACACCGATAACTACAACTACACCGATAATAACTACACCTATAGCTGCACCGATAACTAAACCTATAGCTACACCGATAACTACACCTATAGCTACACCGATAATAATAACTACACCTAGCTACACAGATAACTACACCTATAGCTGCACCTATAACTACACCTATAGATGCACCGATAACTACAACTACACCCATAGCTACGCTGATAACTACAACTACACCTATATCTAAGCTGATAACTACACCTATAGCTATGCCGATAACTACAACTACACATATAGCTACACTGATAACTACAACTACATCTATAGCTACACTGATAACTACACCTATGGCTACGCCGACAACGGCAACTACACCTATAGCTATGACGATAACTGCAACTACACCTATAGCTGCACCATTAACTACAACTACACCTATAGCTTCACTAATCAGTATAGCTACACCCATAGCTATGCCGATAACTACACCCATAGCTATGCCGATAACTACACCCATAGCTATGCTGATAGCTACACCTATAGCTAAGCCGATAGCTACACCTATAGCTAAGCCGATAGCTACACCTATAGCTAAGCCGATAGCTACACCTATAGCTAAGCCGATAGCTACACCTATAGCTAAGCCGATAGCTACACCTATAGCTAAGCCGATAGCTACACCTATAGCTAAGCCGATAGCTACACCTATAGCTAAGCCGATAGCTACACCTATAGCTAAGCCGATAGCTACACCTATAGCTAAGCCGATAGCTACACCTATAGCTAAGCCGATAGCTACACCTATAGCTAAGCCGATAGCTACACCTATAGCTAAGCCGATAGCTACACCTATAGCTAAGCCGATAGCTACACCTATAGCTAAGCCGATAGCTACACCTATAGCTATGCCGATAACTACAACTACACCTATTGCTACACCGATAACTACACTTACACCTATAGCTATGTCGACAACTACACTTGCACCTATAGCTACACCAAAAACTACACTTATAACTACACCGATAACTACAACTGCACCGATAGCTACACCGATAGCTATGCTGAAAACTGCAACTACACCTATAGCTTCACCGATAAGTACAACTACACCTATTGCTAAACCGATAACTACACCTATTGCTAAGCCGATAAGTGCAACTACACCTATAGCTAAACCAATAACTACACTTACACCTATAGCTATGTCGACAACTACACTTGCACCTATAGCTACACCAATAACTACACTTACACTTATAACTACGCTGATAACTACAACTACACCGATAACTACACCTGTAGCTACACCGATAGCTACACATATAGCTATGCCGATAACTACAACTACACCCATAACTATGCCGATAACTACAACTACACCTATTGCTACACCGATAACTACACTTACACCTATAGCTACACCAATAACTACACTTACACTTATAACTACGCTGATAACTACAACTACACCGATAACTACACCTGTAGCTACACCGATAGCTACACCTATAGCTATGCCGATAACTACAACTACACCCATAACTATGCCGATAACTACAACTACACCTATTGCTACACCGATAACTACACTTACACCTATAGCTATGTCGACAACTACACTTGCACCTATAGCTACACCAAAAACTACACTTATAACTACACCGATAACTACAACTGCACCGATAGCTACACCGATAGCTATGCTGAAAACTGCAACTACACCTATAGCTTCACCGATAAGTACAACTACACCTATTGCTAAACCGATAACTACACCTATTGCTAAGCCGATAAGTGCAACTACACCTATAGCTAAACCAATAACTACACTTACACCTATAGCTATGTCGACAACTACACTTGCACCTATAGCTACACCAATAACTACACTTACACTTATAACTACGCTGATAACTACAACTACACCGATAACTACACCTGTAGCTACACCGATAGCTACACATATAGCTATGCTGATAACTAAAACTACACCTATAGCTAAGCCAATAACTACAACTACACCTATAGCTAAGTCAATAACTACAACTACACCTATAGCTAAGCCGATAACTACAGCTACACCTATAGCTACGCCGATAACTACAACTACACCTATAGCTGCGCTGATAACTACAGCTACACCTATAGCTATGCTGATAACTACACCTATAGCTACGTCGATAACTACAGCTACACCTATAGCTATGCTGATAACTACACCTATAGCTACGCCGATAACTACAACTACACCTATAGCTACGCCGATAACTACAACTACACATATAGCTACGCTGATAAACTACACTTATTTCTACACCGATAGCTACGCCGATGACTAAAACTACACCTATAGCTACGCTGATAACTACAACTACACCTATAAGCTATGCCGATAACTCCAACTACACCTATAGCTACGCCAATAACTACAACTACACCTATAGCTATGCCGATAACTACAACTACACCTATAGCTATGCCGATAACTACAACTACACCTATAGCTACGTCGATAACTACAACTACACCTAGAGCTATGCTGATAACTACAACTACACCTATAGCTATGCCGATAACTACAACTACACCTATAGCTACGTCGATAACTACAACTACACCTAGAGCTATGCTGATAACTACAACTATAGCTATGCCGATAACTACAACTACACCTATAGCTGCACCAATAACTACACCTTTTGCTACACCGCTAACTACACCGATAGCTACGCCGATAACTACACCTATTGCTACGCCGATGAATACAACTACACCTATAGCTACGCCGATAACTACAACTACACCTATAGCTACACCGATAACTACAACTACACCTATAGTTACGCTGATAACTACAACTACACCTATAGCTGAACCAATAACTACACCTAGAGCTACATCGATAACTACAACTACACTGATAACTACAACTACATCTATAGCTACGCTAAAAACTACACCTATAGCTGCAAGATAACTACAACTACACCTAGAGTTACGCCGATAACTACACCTGTAGCTACACCGATGACTACACCTGTAGCTACACCGATGACTACACCTGTAGCTACACCGATGACTACACCTGTAGCTACACCGATGACTACACCTGTAGCTACACCGATGACTACACCTGTAGCTACACCGATGACTACACCTGTAGCTACACCGATGACTACACCTGTAGCTACACCGATGACTACACCTGTAGCTACACCGATGACTACACCTGTAGCTACACCGATGACTACACCTGTAGCTACACCGATGACTACACCTGTAGCTACACCGATGACTACACCTGTAGCTACACCGATGACTACACCTGTAGCTACACCGATGACTACACCTGTAGCTACACCGATGACTACACCTGTAGCTACACCGATGACTACACCTGTAGCTACACCGATGACTACACCTGTAGCTACACCGATGACTACACCTGTAGCTACACCGATGACTACACCTGTAGCTACACCGATGACTACACCTGTAGCTACACCGATGACTACACCTGTAGCTACACCGATGACTACACCTGTAGCTACACCGATGACTACACCTGTAGCTACACCGATGACTACACCTGTAGCTACACCGATGACTACACCTGTAGCTACACCGATGACTACACCTGTAGCTACACCGATAACTACACCTGTAGCTACGCCAATAACTACAACTACACCTATAGCTACGCCAATAACTACAACTACACCTATAGCTGCACCAATAACTACACTTATTGCTACACCGCTAACTACACCTATAGCTACGCCGATAACTACAACTACACATATAGCTACGCCGATAACTACAACTACACCTAGAGCTATGCTGATAACTACAACTACACCGATAGCTACGCCAATAACTACAACTACACATATAGCTACGCCGATAACTACAACTACACCTAGAGCTATGCTGATAACTACAACTATAGCTACGCCGATAACTACAACTACACCGATAGCTACACCTGTAGCTACACTGATAGCTACACCTATAGCTATGCTGATAACTACAACTATAGCTACGCCGATAACTACAATTACACCGATAGCTACACTGATAGCTACACCTATAGCTACGCCGATAACTACAACTACACCTATAGCTGCACCGATAACTACAACTACACCTAAAGCTACACCTATAACTACAACTACACCTATAGCTATGCCGATAACTACACCTATAGCTACGACAATAACTACAACTACACTGATAGCTACACCTATATCTGCGCTGATAACTACAACTACACCTATAGCTGCACCGATAACTACAACTACACCTATAGCTATACTACAACTACACCTATAGCTTCACCGATAAGTACAATTACACCTATAGCAACACCAATAACTACACCTATAACTACGCCGATAACTACAGCTACACGATAACTACACCTAGATTTACACCAATAACTACAACTACACCTAAAGCTGCGCTGATAACTACACCTATAGCTTCACCAATAACTACACCTATAGCTGTACGATAACTACAACTACACCTCTAGCTACACCGATAACAGCAACCACACCTATAGCTGCACCTATAGCTATGCCGATAACTACACCTATAGCTATGCAGATAACTACACCTATAGCTACACCTATAACTACACCTATAGCCACTCCGGTAGCTAGATTTTCACCTATATCTATTCCGATAACTACACCTATAGCTACACCTCACCTATAGCTACACCTCACCTATAGCTACACTGATAACTACAGCTACACCTCTAGCTACGCTGATAACTACACCTATAGCTGCAAGATAACTTCAGCTACACCTATAGCTACACAGATAACTACACCTATAGCTACACAGATAACTACACCTATAGCTACACCGATAACTACACCTATAGCTGCACCAGCGGTTATACAACTGAATATTAGTGAAGTGATTTAGAGGAAAGAAAATCTACAGACATTTCTCAGTTTATATAGTGAATGTCTGAGTTTGTAAAGAAGACAAACACTGCTATTTTTTTTGGACCAGTCTAAAATTCACTTTTCTTCAAATTTTTTAGAGGAACAACACAAATTTGATATATTTTTCTTCATGTTTTGATTTGGAATAGAAGGTGTAGTGTTCCCAATGCATCTGTGTGGATGGAGATAGAAGCTATTAGAAGGATTTGGAGCTTTATTCACTTTTTTAAACACACTGCTATTATTTTGAACACAACTGTATCTGGACATAACTACTGTGAGGGGGCACATAGCTGGGCATATTAGTGTGAGGGGGCACATAGCTGGGCATATTAGTGTGAGGGGGCACATAGCTGGGCATATTACTGTGAGGGCACAATCCTCTGCATATCACTGTGAGGGGCACAATCCTCTGCATATTACTGTGAGGGGCAAAATCCTGGGCATATTACTGTGAGGGGCACATATCTGGGCATATTACTGTGAGGGGTCAGAATCCTCTGCATATTACTGTGAGGGGGCACAATCCCCTGCATATTACTGTGAGGGGTCAGAATCCTCTGGATATCACTGTGAGGGGCACAATCCTCTGCATATTACTGTGAGGGGGCACAATCCTCTGCATATTACTGTGAGGGGGCACATATCTGGGCATATTACTGTGAGGGGTCAGAATCCTCTGCATATTACTGTGAGGGGTCAGAATCCTCTGCATATCACTGTGAGGGGCACAATCCTCTGCATATTACTGTGAGGGGGCACAATCCTCTGCATATTACTGTGAGGGGGCACATATCTGGGCATATTACTGTGAGGGCACAATCCTCTGCATATCACTGTGAGGGGCACAATCCTCTGCATATTACTGTGAGGGGCAAAATCCTGGGCATATTACTGTGAGGGGGCACATATCTGGGCATATTACTGTGAGGGGTCAGAATCCTCTGCATATTACTGTGAGGGGGCACAATCCTCTGCATATTACTGTGAGGGGGCACAATCCCCTGCATATTACTGTGAGGGGTCAGAATCCTCTGCATATCACTGTGAGGGGCACAATCCTCTGCATATTACTGTGAGGGGGCACAATCCTCTGCATATTACTGTGAGGGGGCACATATCTGGGCATATTACTGTGAGGGGTCAGAATCCTCTGCATATTACTGTGAGGGGTCAGAATCCTCTGCATATCACTGTGAGGGGCACAATCCTCTGCATATTACTGTGAGGGGGCACATATCTGGGCATATTACTGTGAGGGGTCAGAATCCTCTGCATATTACTGTGAGGGGTCAGAATCCTCTGCATATTACTGTGAGGGGGCACAATCCCCTGCATATTACTGTGAGGGGTCAGAATCCTCTGCATATTACTGTGAGGGGTCAGAATCCTCTGCATATTACTGTGAGGGGGCACATATCTGGGCATATTACTGTGAGGGGCACATATCTGGGCATATTACTGTGAGGGGTCAGAATCCTCTGCATATCACTGTGAGGGGGCACAATCCTCTGCATATTACTGTGAGGGGGCACAATCCTCTGCATATTACTGTGAGGGGGCACATATCTGGGCATATTACTGTGAGGGGCACATATCTGGGCATATTACTGTGAGGGGTCAGAATCCTCTGCATATTACTGTGAGGGGGCACAATCCTCTGCATATTACTGTGAGGGGGCACATATCTGGGCATATTACTGTGAGGGGGCACATATCTGGGCATATTACTGTGAGGGGGCACAATCCTCTGCATATTACTGTGAGGGGGCACATATCTGGGCATATTACTGTGAGGGGGCACAATCCTCTGCATATTACTGTGAGGGGGCACATATCTGGGCATATTACTGTGAGGGGTCAGAATCCTCTGCATATTACTGTGAGGGGGCACAATCCTCTGCATATTACTGTGAGGGGGCACATATCTGGGCATATTACTGTGAGGGGGCACAATCCTCTGCATATTACTGTGAGGAGGCACAATCCTGGACATATTACTGTGAGGAGGCACATATCTGGGCATATTACTGTGAGGGGCACATATCTGGGCATATTACTGTGAGGGGCACATATCTGGGCATATTACTGTGAGGGGCACATATCTGGGCATATTACTGTGAGGGGGCACATATCTGGTATATTACTGTGAGGGGCACATATCTGGGCATATTACTGTGAGGGGGCACATATCTGGGCATATTACTGTGAGGGGGCACATATCTGGGCATATTACTGTGAGGGGGCACAATCCTCTGCATATTACTGTGAGGGGGCACATATCTGGGCATATTACTGTGAGGGGGCACAATCCTCTGCATATTACTGTGAGGGGGCACATATCTGGGCATATTACTGTGAGGGGTCAGAATCCTCTGCATATTACTGTGAGGGGGCACAATCCTCTGCATATTACTGTGAGGGGGCACATATCTGGGCATATTACTGTGAGGGGGCACATATCTGGGCATATTACTGTGAGGGGTCAGAATCCTCTGCATATTACTGTGAGGGGGCACAATCCTCTGCATATTACTGTGAGGGGGCACATATCTGGGCATATTACTGTGAGGGGGCACATATCTGGGCATATTACTGTGAGGGGGCACAATCCTCTGCATATTACTGTGAGGGGGCACATATCTGGGCATATTACTGTGAGGGGTCAGAATCCTCTGCATATTACTGTGAGGGGCAAAATCCTGGGCATATTACTGTGAGGAGGCACAATCCTCTGCATATTACTGTGAGGGGGCACATATCTGGGCATATTACTGTGAGGAGGCACAATCCTGGGCATATTACTGTGAGGGGCAAAATCCTGGGCATATTACTGTGAGGAGGCACAATCCTCTGCATATTACTGTGAGGAGGCACAATCCCCTGCATATTACTGTGAGGGGGCACATATCTGGGCATAACTACTGTCTGGTGGCATAAAGGGGGAATAATTACTATGTGGGGGTATTTAGGGGACGGTGGGATTAGGTGTTATGTTTTGGGCGGAGTTAGAGGCGTGGCCTAGTGCTGGCCGCACATAGTGTCCCTCCTCCTTCTTTTCTAAAGTCGGGGGGGTATGCGACAACTGCACCGACACCGACAAGTTCCCCTAATTTGAAAGGCCAGCCTTCTTAGAACATTGAGCCATTTGTTATACAAGGTGAAGGTTAAGTCCTCTGTTTACCTTGTGTGGTGGTTCTGGTTGTCTACACGTGACCGCTATATCTTCCATGTCTGTTATTCCCAGGTCGCCTCATATTGGTTGTGGCTCCCAGTTCTTCTATTATCCTATTAAGCCGGATGATATTGGGGGATTTGATCCCAGAGAGCGAGGGTGCAGCGGATGGTCCAGCGCAGGTAAGTGTCAGGAGTACATGAAAGCTACTGACTGTATTTGGGGGCATTTCTGTGTGGGGACACATGGGATTCGTCAGAGCTTTTGCACCGCACAGCAGCACTAGGGGTCCCTTTTAAGTGGGAAAAAGTTACTTGTTTTGTCGTGACGACAGTTGCACGGGGCCCCTTTTGGTGATGTGGTGGTACCCAGTGTAGGAATGCCAGAGTGGTGTAGGGTGGCCTAAATGCCCCTTAATGGTGTTGCATGTGTCACGGTGCTCCTACCTGGATACGCTGGACCCCAGGCGTTGTCGCCTGAAGCAGAGCAAAGGGGTAGTTGATAAAGGAGATGAAGAAATAAATTGAGTCCAGACCTTTTGTATAGTTGAACAGCATCTTTACTTGAATAAACTTTTCTCCAAAACGATTTTCAGGCTTTGTCTTGGTTTCCAGCAGGCGTTGGCATTAACGGTGGCAGGCAAACTCCTCTCTGCTACGTCAGCTGCTCTCTGGCTCTGCTGTGCTAACAGGCTGGCTATCTAACTTAACTTTGTCCAGGGAAAACTGCTGCCTTCCCCTAGCAGGGGGCACTCTAACTAACTAGCTAAACTCCTCCCTAGAGGGAGAAATAGAGAGAAGGTTCCATTCTATGTAGTCTGCTCTGCCATGTTGTAAAGGGGGAATATTAATCACTAATATCTATGCAAATATCAATAATTAACATTCATAAATGGGAGGAGCCATCTATTGATGACTCCGCCCATTTATACCTTTATATAATAATAACACAATACTTTCGCTATGCTTTACACTAATCACTACACTAACTGCATGCGCCTTACTAACTCGCTACCGCTAACAAGTACACGCTACACAAAGGGTACAAATATAACGGTATTTATTAAAACCTAATACACTAAGCACGCAATACACTAACAATACACAGCACTACAAATATACAATCCTAAACTACACTACACGTTCCCAATTCCACCCATCAACTAACTATACAGTTCACACATACAAGTATATAACAACCCACCCCACCTGACTACTCACTGTCCCTACGGGGTACGACGAGGGTTACACGGTGGCACTACAGGAGTGTATGTAGTCCACAGACACTAATACAGTAATAGGGGTGAGATACAGTGGGGGTCATCAGGGGGGTGTAACCACAAATACAATCAGGGGCACAGGATCAGGGGTACAAACAAGGATACAATAAGGCAAGGGTTTGGGGGATCAGGGTGTCCAGTAACACGGCAAGGGTAAATCAGGGCCCAGGGTACACATCAGGGGCAAGGGTAAATCAGGGCCCAGGGTACACATCAGGGGCAAGGGTTAATCAGGGCCCAATGTGCACATCAGGGACACAAATATAGGGGTTACAGGACCAGGGGTGATAGGGTTAACCAGGGGAGAGATATAGCGGTAGGGGGTCAGGGGATATAGGGTTCATAAGGGGATGTGAGGGGTAGGTAGGGGCTACACAGGTAGATACTTCCTTCCAGCGTTAGTTAGTAGGCCTTTTCCAGGTGGTCATCATGGAGCTGCTCTCTCCCATGTGTCTCTGATTCTAGTCTGGTTGCAAGAGCCCGCACCTCTGTCCGGTTTGGGGTTTTATAGCCCAAAAGCAACCCCCTCCTCCTTCCTCAGGCATGTGACATCATAGTGTGCCTTCCTACAATCCCAAGAGTAGTTTAGCCATGGGGCAGAGGTGTGGAAAACAGGTTATGATGTCTCTGGTTAGAAGGCCCCCTCACAAACGGTGCCAAAGAGTCTGATTGTATGGGGCCTGAACAAAAGGGGACTAGATGCTAATAAGCCGTTATCCTACAGGTTATCAGCACAAGTTTTTCTCTAAACAACTCTGTTCACACCGGGGGTATGAATGGGCAGCAATAAGCCCACATACATACTGTCATGCTGACATAAGTGTATATACATAGACACGTGTGCAAATACATACACACATATCTATATATACACACACCCTCGCATATATCTGGGGCATCACATACAGGGGACATGCAAATGTCCCCACTTGCCATACAGGGCCACTATATATACGGTCATACAGGAAATATATACTAACTATAAGGGGGCACATATACAGTATATACTAATATAAGGGGGATTATAAGGGGGCACAGCTTCCAGGGACCACATATTTCCCACAGGGGCCACCATGGGCAGACGTGCGCAGATGCTTGGCACATCTGCGCACATCACCCCATGATGCGGTGGTTAATGTATGCATATATATACTATACATGCCCGCACGTGTTTGCAGGCATGCATGGATATATATGCATACGTCTCAACCCTTCCTCAACACATGTATGCTGCCATCTGCTGGTGAACCAGGCATATTACACGTGAACAGTTACATAACAAGAAATATAAATACGCATTTTGCAGGATCTGGAAATAAATGCATAGGATGACATGTGGTTAACCATAGAAGATAGTAGCAGGGTGCAAAAGTGGTAATGCACCTCTGGGGCTATGTAACACGTGACATGTCAGACGTGGGCACTGATATTATAAATAGGATGAGCGAGCACTCATGCATTTGGTCTCAGATTGAAGTATGCAGAAAGTTTATTAAACAATACCTATACATATCCCCATAAAATATGTAAAACAATAAAACAGCCAAGATGGCGTATAGTACGTAAAGGTTTCAGATGATTGTACTTGTACAGCCTATACTTTGTATGCTTCCTCTGTAGCTCTATCCAAGGGTAGAAAGATGAAATGTCACTTCAGGTGCGCACGTTGCACTTGTCACAAAATCGCAATATACTCCTATATTATCCAATGAGTTCGGGTAACACTGCACCTAAAGTCTCTCTCTAAATATCCTTTTTGCCAATAAAAGTAAAATCTTTATCGGTATTTGGCTGACCGTATAGTCCAGATACTTCCCGGTCGCTTGGTGCGGAGCTCCGAGTATTTGCCGGCGTGCTCGTTGCTCTCCTCAAGGCAAGCAAGTTCAAATCTTGCGAGAGTAGCTTCAAAAGATCGCGGGAGTTCACATGTTGTATACCGCGAATATCTTTGAATACAAGAATCGAAGGGAAATATATTTGTTCCTTTTTCTTCAAGATTCTTTCTGTATGGCCATACAGTTTACAGGAGGACTTTTGTTGCAGGTACGTCCACTTGTTTCACCAGACGCGTTTCGGGATGATTCGCTTTCCCTTCCTCAGTGGTCAGTGAGGGAAGGCTACCCTATCTACCTCCAGGCCTGTGATAAGAGGGAAGGCTATCCTATCTACCTCCAGGCTTGTGATTAGAGGGGAGGCTACCCTATCTACCTCCAGGCCTGTGATAAGAGGGAAGGCTACCCTATCTACCTCCAGGTCTGTAATAAGAGGGAAGGCTGCCACGTCTACCTCCAGGCCTGTGATTAGAGGGAAGGTTACCCTATCTATCTCCAGGTCTGTGATAAGAGGGAAGGCTACCCTATCTACCTCCAGGCCTGTGATTAGAGGGAAGGCTGCCACGTCTACCTCCAGGCCTGTGATTAGAGGGGAGGCTACCCTATCTACCTCCAGGCCTGTGATTAGAGGGAAGGCTGCCACGTCTACCTCCAGGTCTGTGATAAGAGGGAAGGCTACCCTATCTACCTCCAGGCCTGTGATTAGAGGGAAGGCTGCCACGTCTACCTCCAGGTCTGTGATAAGAGGGAAGGCTACCCTATCTACCTCCAGGCCTGTGATTAGAGGGAAGGCTACCCTATCTACCTCCAGGCTTGTGATTAGAGGGGAGGCTACCATATCTACCTCCAGGTCTGTGATAAGAGGGAAGGCTACCCTATCTACCTCCAGGTCTGTAATAAGAGGGAAGGCTGCCACGTCTACCTCCAGGTCTGTAATAAGAGGGAAGGCTGCCACGTCTACCTCCAGGCCTGTGATTAGAGGGGAGGCTATCCTATCTATCTCCAGGCTTGTGATTAGAGGGGAGGCTACCCTATCTACCTCCAGGTCTGTGATAAGAGGGAAGGCTGCCACGTCTACCTCCAGGTCTGTAATAAGAGGGAAGGCTACCACGTCTACCTCCAGGCCTGTGATTAGAGGGGAGGCTATCCTATCTACCTCCAGGTCTGTGATAAGAGGGAAGGCTGCCACGTCTACCTCCAGGCCTGTGATTAGAGGGAAGGTTACCCTATCTACCTCCAGGTCTGTGATAAGAGGGAAGGCTGCCACGTCTACCTCCAGGTCTGTGATAAGAGGGAAGGCTGCCACGTCTACCTCCAGGTCTGTGATAAGAGGAAAGGCTGCCACGTCTACCTCCAGGTCTGTGATAAGAGGGAAGGCTACCCTATCTACCTCCAGGCCTGTGATTAGAGGGAAGGCTACCCTATCTACCTCCAGGCCTGTGATTAGAGGGAAGGCTATCCTATCTACCTCCAGGCCTGTGATTAGAGGGAAGGCTACCCTATCTACCTCCAGGCCTGTGATTAGAGGGAAGGCTGCCACGTCTACCTTCAGGTCTGTGATAAGAGGGAAGGCTACCCTATCTACCTCCAGGCCTGTGATTAGAGGGGAGGCTACCCTATCTACCTCCAGGCCTGTGATTAGAGGGAAGGCTACCCTATCTACCTCCAGGCCTGTGATTAGAGGGAAGGCTGCCACATCTACCTCCAGGTCTGTGATAAGAGGGAAGGCTACCCTATCTACCTCCAGGCCTGTGATTAGAGGGAAGGCTGCCATGTCTACCTTCAGGTCTGTGATAAGAGGGAAGGCTACCCTATCTACCTCCAGGCCTGTGATTAGAGGGGAGGCTACCCTATCTACCTCCAGGTCTGTAATAAGAGGGAAGGCTGCCACGTCTACCTCCAGGCCTGTGATTAGAGGGGAGGTTACCATATCTACCTCCAGGTCTGTGATTAGAGGGAAGGCTACCCTATCTACCTCCAGGTCTGTGATAAGAGGGAAGGCTGCCACGTCTACCTCCAGGTCTGTGATTAGAGGGAAGGTTACCCTATCTACCTCCAGGTCTGTAATAAGAGGGAAGGCTGCCACGTCTACCTCCAGGTCTGTGATAAGAGGGAAGGCTACCATATCTACCTCCAGGCCTGTGATTAGAGGGGAGGCTACCATATCTACCTCCAGGTCTGTGATTAGAGGGAAGGCTACCCTATCTACCTCCAGGTCTGTGATAAGAGGGAAGGCTACCCTATCTACCTCCAGGCCTGTGATTAGAGGGAAGGCTACCCTATCTACCTCCAGGTCTGTAAAAAGAGGGAAGGCTGCCACGTCTACCTCCAGGCCTGTGATTAGAGGGAAGGTTACCCTATCTACCTCCAGGTCTGTGATTAGAGGGAAGGCTGCCACATCTACCTCCAGGTCTGTGATTAGAGGGAAGGTTGCAGCGTCTACCTCCAGGTCTGTGATTAGAGGGAAGGCTGCCACGTCTACCTCCAGGTCTGTGATAAGAGGGAAGGCTGCCACGTCTACCTCCAGGTCTGTGATTAGAGGGAAGGCTACCCTATCTACCTCCAGGCCTGTGATTAGAGGGAAGGCTATCCTATCTACCTCCAGGCCTGTGATTAGAGGGAAGGCTACCCTATCTACCTCCAGGCCTGTGATTAGAGGGGAGGCTACCATATCTACCTCCAGGCCTGTGATTAGAGGGAAGGCTGCCCTATCTACCTCCAGGTCTGTGATAAGAGGGAAGGCTGCCACATCTACCTCCAGGTCTGTGATAAGAGGGAAGGCTACCCTATCTACCTCCAGGTCTGTGATAAGAGGGAAGGCTGCCACGTCTACCTCCAGGCCTGTGATTAGAGGGAAGGTTACCCTATCTACCTCCAGGTCTGTAATAAGAGGGAAGGCTGCCACGTCTACCTCCAGGCCTGTGATTAGAGGGAAGGCTATCCTATCTACCTCCAGGTCTGTGATAAGAGGGAAGGCTGCCACGTCTACCTCCAGGTCTGTGATTAGAGGGAAGGCTGCCACGTCTACCTCCAGGCCTGTGATTAGAGGGAAGGCTACCCTATCTACCTCCAGGTCTGTAATAAGAGGGAAGGCTGCCACGTCTACCTCCAGGCCTGTGATTAGAGGGAAGGCTACCCTATCTACCTCCAGGTCTGTAATTAGAGGGAAGGCTGCCACGTCTACCTCCAGGCCTGTGATTAGAGGGAAGGCTATCATATCTACCTCCAGGTCTGTGATAAGAGGGAAGGCTGCCACGTCTACCTCCAGGCCTGTGATTAGAGGGAAGGTTACCCTATCTACCTCCAGGTCTGTAATAAGAGGGAAGGCTGCCACGTCTACCTCCAGGCCTGTGATAAGAGGGAAGGCTGCCACGTCTACCTCCAGGCCTGTGATTAGAGGGAAGGCTGCCACATCTACCTCCAGGTCTGTGATAAGAGGAAACGCTGCCACGTCTACCTCCAGGCCTGTGATTAGAGGGGAGGCTACCCTATCTACCTCCAGGTCTGTAATAAGAGGGAAAGCTATCCTATCAACCTCCAGGCCTGTGATTAGAGGGGAGGCTAGCATATCTACCTCCAGGTCTGTAATAAGAGGGAAGGCTGTGTAGTGTACGGGAACTGTAATACCCGTCACTACCAAAAGGTCACTTGGTGTGCTGTCGTCCCTCCTTAATTATGGGGAAGTTGGTATATGTCAGTTTTATAAAATGTCATGTAATGTAATGCATGTATTTCCCTGTTGCTATGAAACTTGCAAGTACAGGCCGGCTAGGGGTGTCATTCCAGCTCTTAGGCATTAGAGGGAGCTAGGGAGCCCTAGTTTATATAAGGGCCAGACAAGGAAGGGAAAGTCAGTGTAACCTGATCTAGTGTGGAGTGCAGAAGTCAGTCTAGACCACAGCTCAGAAGTTTCTAGAGCCTGAGGAAGTGTCCAGAAGCTGAGAGAGACAGAGAAGCAAAGATCAGGAAAGCAAGAGGTACTCAGAAAGACAGAGGAGGTACTTATAGAAGCCATAGCCAAGGATATAAAGCCAGAATTAGGTTAATGGGCCTTGGTGAAGATATGCTGTATTCCAGGATCAGACAGAATTAGAGTGCAAGCTCCTGTGCTGCAAGTCCTGTGTTCAACACTCTGTAATTACCCTGCTATAACTGAATTGCCTGCATCGACCGAATTGCAAAATCGACTGTATGCTTAGGAACTGCATTTCCTATATTGTCTCTGCTGCAAAACTACTAAAGTTGGAGTTCTGTTTTAATACTACGTTTCCTCAATTTATTCCTGCATCCGCAAACGGCGTGCCACCGTTTACTTGGCACTGGCGTCACGAACTATTTCTACCTATACCTGCCCTTGCAGAGAGTCAGCTGTACCAGGTTAGTGTATATTGCACTACATCAACCAGAAACACCTATTACACACAACTTGAGTACGCTGCACCTCTCTTTTGGCGTCACGAACAGGATTCGCACGCTTTATAGTGCAAGAAGCGTGAACTTTGTGCCTTATACAGTTGCCTGTGACCAAAGTGACAATTTGCCTGTTTTATTCAAGTGGACTGAAAATCATACCCAAAGTGTACCCAAAACTTCTAAAAAGCGCTGTGCAGTGTTGCGCTACACAGAGGAAGAAAATCGCCGCATTGGAATGTGGTTTTGTGGACTTTTTACAATCCTGCTTGCTGTCAGTGAATGGACAGCGTTTTGCTAAAGATGGCCACCGGCTGCCTGGAGTAAAGTTTCCCGCGCCGCTGAGGACATTCGTGGGCGGATCCCTGCAAAGACACAGAGTCCCGCCCCTCTTCATCATCGCACCGCTGCGGCCCTGCTTCTCCTGCGTCACCGCGGTCTCAGGACGTCCGGAATCTCGCGAGACTTGACCTGCGCAAGCCCGGCGATACCGGTAAGAACTTGTAACCAGAGGGAAGGGGAGTGTACCGGCCACTTTAGTCGCCAGCGACCACCTCTCCATAGACTACCATGTCAGAGCCAGGAGTGCCTGAGCAGCCGGCCCCGGGAGAGCTTGCGGCTCCTAATCATCCTACAGCCCCCAGCATGATGCCCTTTACCATGCCTTACTATTTCGGGGCCCCATGGTTCTCCCGCTACAGTGGAGAGACCCATACCCTAAGGGACTTTAAAGAAAAGTTGCTGGCACTATTCCGATTGTACCCTATAAATGCCGACCAGCAAATGGAAATCCTGCTGGCACAACTGGAGGGAGCTGCCCGCAGGGAAGTGTTATCCTGGCCTGCTACTGAGCGGAGTACTCTAGAGCAGATATTCACCCGCCTCAGAGCCACTTTTGAAACTAGGACTGCCTCAGAGATAAAGATGCACTTCTTTGGCAAGAAACAGAAGTCCGGTGAGTCCCTCCGTGACTATGCCCTATCACTGCAGGAGGCTTTAGGGGCTGTAATCCAGATAGATCCCAAAGAGGCTGATAACCGGGACCAGACCCTGAGGGAACAATTTATCAACGGGGTGTCTAGTGAACAAATAAGGACCCAATTAAAGATGCTGTCCGCCCAGCACCCTAACAGTGCCTTTCTGGACTTTAAAGAACTGGCTATAAAGATCCTGGGGTCCACAGTATCTCCTGAGTTGAGCGCCCCACCTGAGTCATCAGCCTGCAAGCCAAAACCGCTTGTCACTAACCGAGCTGAGGCCGGCCAAGCTGTCCAAGTGTCAGCTACTGATACTATTGCCATGCTGACAGAGCAAGTAAATCACCTCACTAAAAGTCTAGAGAAAGTGTGCAGAAAAATAGAGGAATGGGAAAAACCCATAATGACAGAAGAAGAGTTCCTGTCATCTCCTAGGCCGTTCTCACCTCCTTACCAAGAGACTCACCCCAGGGATCCTGGGAGGCGTAATAGAGATCGCAAGCGGCCCGTGTGTACATACTGCAAAAAGCTGGGACACACAGAATCCACGTGCTGGCAGTTAAACGGGCAACCCCTGAGGCTGAGGACCACCCCTCGGGAGGTAGAACACTAGGTCCAGAGGATCCAAATTGGATGCCACGTTATGTAGGATCCCATCCTAAAATCAATATAGAGATCAACGGGGTCCCCTTTGAAGCCCTATTAGATACTGGGTCTCAGGTCACTACTATTCAGCTGCCTGCATTTGAAAAGTTCTGGGACACCAACCAGTTGACCCAACCGCCTGACTCCTGGGTGGAAATTATCGCCAGCAATGGCAAACCAGTAAAGGTTCATGGATACTGGGAACCCACCCTGCAGGTGGGAGAAGTAACCCTGCCTCAACAGGGAGTGATCGTAGTACAGGCCGGTGACAGAGGAGGACATCCTGTCATTCTAGGCACCAATGTTTTCAAAAACTGTTATTCAGAAATACTTGCCGTATTACATCAGACTTTGCCCACTGCTTCCTCTGCATCCAGGAGGGTGATTCAAAAGACTATCACTGTGTTAAGTGCCCAGCAGAGGTTTGCTAATGGGAAAGGAGAAATTTGTACTGCCAGGATCCGTGATATTAAGCCTGTGACTTTGCCTCCTAATTCTCAAACTCTTTTGTGGTGTCGTGCTGTCCTGGGAGTCGAAGGCCGAGATTATCCAGCCCTGGTGGAACCACTCCAGATGGAGGATTACCCTTATGTGAGAGCTGCCAAGTGCCTGGTGAACGTCTCCCAAGGTAAAGTACCTGTCCGTCTGATTAATCTGAGTACTCATCCTGTTGCGCTTACTAAGCATTGCCCTGTTGCCCAGCTGTCCCAGGTGTCCTTCCAAGACATCATTCGTCTTCCAGTGACAGAAAAGCCGCCAGCTGCAGACAGCAGATGTTCGCCGATGACCCAGCCACAAGTGCCCTGGTGGGAAGAGCTCCATGTAGGGGACGAGACTACCCCCCAACATCAACAAGAAGGGATTATACAGCTTGTCAAGGAGCACCACCAGGCCTTCAGTAAGCATGCTACTGACTATGGAGAGGTTAGTGTCATACAACACACCATACCTACTGGCTCTCATCCTCCTATCAAGGAGAGATACAGACCCTTACCGCCTACTTCATATCAGACTGTAAAGGAAATGATCCAAGAGATGAAGGACTCTAATGTAATCCGGGACAGCCGTAGTCCGTGGGCTGCACCCCTGGTCCTTGTAAAGAAGAAGGACGGTGGTATCCGTTTCTGTGTGGATTATAGGAAAATTAATCAGATAACCCACAAAGATGCATACCCACTGCCCCGCATTGAGGAGTCACTAACTGCTCTGGGCTCCTCTGCCTATTTCTCCACATTGGACTTGACCAGTGGCTACTGGCAAGTACCCATGGCCCCTGCAGATAGGGAAAAGACTGCTTTCACTACTCCCATGGGCCTGTATGAATTCAATTGTATGCCGTTCGGGCTATGTAATGCCCCAGGAACTTTCCAGAGACTAATGGAGCGGTGTTTGGGTCACAAAAACTTCGAAACAGTGCTGCTGTATCTAGATGACGTCATTGTGTACTCAAAAACATATGAAGACCATCTGAAACATTTGGCAGAAGTATTTGAAATCCTTATCAAATATGGCTTGAAAGTAAAGCTATCCAAGTGTCACCTGCTCAAACCTGCAGTAAGATACCTGGGGCATGTAGTAAGCGGAGAGGGAGTGCAACCTGACCCTGATAAATTAGCAGCTGTCCGTAATTGGCCGGTTCCTACTACCGTCAAAGAGGTGAGGAGTTTTCTTGGTTTTGCCGGCTACTATAGACGTTTTATCCCCCATTTTGCTCAAATAGCTGATCCTATCCAGGAACTCTTGAGGGGGCAACCCAAGAAAAGCCCTAGAACTCCTGTGCCCATTGAGTGGAATGAGAAAAGAGAGATAGCGTTCCAATTGCTAAAAAAGAAACTGACCGAGCCTCCAGTGTTAGGTTATCCAGATTATAGCAAGCCCTTCCATCTCTATACTGATAGTAGCAAGCGAGGCCTGGGAGCTGTGTTAGCCCAGATCCAAGAGGGAAAAGAGAGAGTGATAGCATATGCAAGCCGCTCCCTGAAAGGAGCTGAGAAAAATGACCAGAATTATAGTTCCTTCAAACTAGAGTTCCTGGCATTAGTGTGGGCGGTGACAGAAAAATTCAAGGATTATCTAGCCGCCACCCCGTTCATTGCATTCACTGACAATAACCCTCTGGCACATCTCAATACAGCTAGATTGGGGGCCTTGGAGCAGAGATGGGCCTCTCGCCTTGCCAACTATAATTTCTCTGTAAAGTATCGTGCTGGACGCACTAATGATAACGCTGATGCTTTATCCAGGCTTCCCACAGAGACGGCTCCTGATGATGTGCGAGATGCTTGGGAAGATGTAGAGATGCCGGCTTTCTATAACAAATTTGCTCAACAGGATCAGGCTCGAGCTACCAATAACAGAGCTGCAGTTCCTTCACCCTCCAGTAGGCCTGATCCTAAAGAAGAAAGGTGGGTGAAACTACAGTCTGAAAGTAGAGTGCTGGGTGAGTTGTTGGACTTCATTACTAGTGGCAGAGCCCCTGAGAGGATCCGGCGTAAGAGTGCAGATCCTGAGCTCATCAAACTGTGGAGACAGCGCCATCAACTCTTCATACAAAAGGGCCTATTGCTACGGAGAAGCCTAGACCCAGTGTCCAACGAAAGAGTACACCAGATTCTCATACCCCGACGAGATGCAGGTATGGAGTTGGAGATGTACCACAATCAATCCGGTCACTTTGGGGTCCAAAAGACTGAGGCTACTATCCGCCAGCGGTTTTACTGGGTAGGCATGAGAGAAGACATGGAGAAGTGGTGTCGAGAGTGTGTAGCCTGTGCCTTGAAACGAAGTGAGCACCATGATCAGAGGGCACCACTGAGACCCATTGTAAGTACTCGTCCTCTTGAACTTGTCGCCATCGACCATGTAAAACTGGAGCCTAGTCGCTCAGGGTATGCTTATGCCATGACTATTATTGACCATTTCACAAAGTTTGTTGTAGCAGTGCCTGTGAGAGACCAGACAGCCAAGACTACAGCCGAAATGTTCTGGAAGCACTTCCTCCTGCCCTATGGATGTCCAGAAAAGATCCTCACCGATCAAGGACCTGCTTTTGAGTCCCATCTGTTCCATGAACTGTGCCGCTTACACAACTGTAAGAAGATCCGGACGACGGCCTACCATCCTCAAGGTAACGGAT
The DNA here is from genome assembly GCF_905171765.1 of Bufo bufo. NCBI lineage: Eukaryota > Metazoa > Chordata > Amphibia > Anura > Bufonidae > Bufo > Bufo bufo. The sequence goes on from NC_053391.1 coordinate 743,383, forward strand.
TATGTGAAAAAATGAATCAGACCTTGATAGAGATGCTGAGGGCCGTGCCTCCTGAGAACAGAGGAGATTGGCCCAGTCTGTTGCCACAGCTCATGTTCACATACAATCATACCATACATTGTTCCACCGGGTATACCCCTTTTTACTTGATGTTTGGGCGCCAAGGAACATTGCCTGCTGATCATTCATTGGACATACATGTGCCTGATTGCATTAACCCATTACCTAACACCGACTGGGTTGCTGAGCACCAAAGGCGATTAGATGCAGCCAAAGCCATTGTTCAGGAATGTATGGACCTTGCTAGAGACCGACAGCAGAGAGACTATGATCAGGCAGCCCATGCAGAACCCTTGACCATAGGGGCCGTGGTATGGTTAAAGAATAACCGTCGTACCAGCAAATTGGACAGTAAGTGGGAGCGAAGTCCCTATGTTGTCACTGCAATCCCAAATGTTGGAACTCACACTTATGAGATCACCCGGGAAGACAAGGGATCCCAAATTGTACACCGAAACCGGTTGAAGCTCTGCCTGACACCAGAACCTAGTGCCGAGAGTTCCGGATCTGAATATCCTGTGTCAGAGTCAGCAATACCGCCCGAGGATCCTATGCAGGCTGTCAGTAATCTCAGGTATGACGCTGATCCCATGCATTGGCTTCTGACACCGTGGTTGAACTTGCTGGTGCCTGCTCCGGCACCTACTGTAGTTTTACCTCCAGAAGAGCCGGTTCAAGATGCCCTGGATCCAGTTCCCCCTGTAGTGGATATTGTTGTTCCTGTTGTTCCAGTTGTTCCTGTTGTTCCAGTTGTTCCTGACCGAGGTCTCACGGATGGAGACCCTCCTGTTGCTCCTCTCCCTTCTACCTCGTTGCTAAGGGAAGAGGAGACCCCTGTGTTGAGAAGGTCTACCCGGATGACCAGGGGACGTCCGCCAGTCCGTTTAGGAGACTTTGATTATTCTGGTGGTGTCTCCTCCCAAACAGTTGCCACGGGCAATACCTTGTTGGACATTTGTGCGCAAGAATGGACTCCCCCACGTGAGCCCTTGCCTGTGCTACACCCACAGGAAACCCCTGGGTAGTTCCGTTATTATGCTGTCATTTTATTGTGCAACTTCATACTAAGGAAATGTGCCCAGAGATGGACTCCACCGCATGAGAGCCTCTGTGATTAATAAGAAATAACCTGGGTACGGACTCATGTTTGTTATTTGAGCCTCCAAGAACTTTTATACCGTTTTCTACTGTTTTATCATGGACTTATTCATTGTCATGGACTATCCTGGTTATAATGTTACGCTGTGCCAGGTCAGCGCCCCCGTTCCATTCACTATCCTGAGAGAAGAGAACGACGCCCCTTGTCACTACCCTTCACCTTTGCCAATTGGACCTGATGTAAATGTAAATGCAGATGAATTACATGTATGTATGCCTGCATGTCTCTATTTTCTATTTCAGGTAGAGATTCCAGTTGGGCGACCCATGATGGAGTACGAGGTCGTACTCAGCTTAAAGCAGTGGGGTATGTAGTGTACGGGAACTGTAATACCCGTCACTACCAAAAGGTCACTTGGTGTGCTGTCGTCCCTCCTAATTATGGGGAAGTTGTTATATGTCAGTTTTATAAAATGTCATGTAATGTAATGCATGTATTTCCCTGTTGCTATGAAACTTGCAAGTACAGGCCGGCTAGGGGTGTCATTCCAGCTCTTAGGCATTAGAGGGAGCTAGGGAGCCCTAGTTTATATAAGGGCCAGACAAGGAAGGGAAAGTCAGTGTAACCTGATCTAGTGTGGAGTGCAGAAGTCAGTCTAGACCACAGCTCAGAAGTTTCTAGAGCCTGAGGAAGTTTCCAGAAGCTGAGAGAGACAGAGGCAAAGATCAGGAAAGCAAGAGGTACTCAGAAAGACAGAGGAGGTACTTATAGAAGCCATAGCCAAGGATATAAAGCCAGAATTAGGTTAATGGGCCTTGGTGAAGAATTGCTGTATTCCAGGATCAGACAGAATTAGAGTGCAAGCTCCTGTGCTGCAAGTCCTGTGTTCAACACTCTGTAATTACCCTGCTATAACTGAATTGCCTGCATCGACCGAATTGCAAAATCGACTGTATGCTAAGGAACTGCATTTCCATTATTGTCTCTGCTTGCAAAACTACTAAAGTTGGAGTTCTGTTTTAAGACTACGTTTCCTCAATTTATTCCTGCATCCGCAAACGGCGTGCCACCGTTTACTTGGCACTGGCGTCACGAACTATCTTTACCTATACCTGCCCTTGCAGAGAGTCAGCTGTACCAGGTTAGTGTATATTGCACTACATCAACCAGAAACACCTATTACACACAACTTGAGTACACTGCACCTCCCACGTCTACCTCCAGGCCTGTGATTAGAGGGAAGGCTGCCACGTCTACCTCCAGGCCTGTGATTAGAGGGAAGGCTGCCACGTCTACCTCCAGGCCTGTGATTAGAGGGAAGGTTACCCTATCTACCTCCAGGTCTGTAATTAGAGGGAAGGCTGCCACGTCTACCTCCAGGCCTGTGATTAGAGGGAAGGTTACCCTATCTACCTCCAGGCCTGTGATTAGAGGGAAGGCTACCCTATCTACCTCCAGGCCTGTGATTAGAGGGGAGGCTACCATATCTACCTCCAGGTCTGTAATAAGAGGGAAGGCTGCCAAGTCTACCTCCAGGTCTGTAATAAGAGGGAAGGCTGCCACGTCTACCTCCAGGCCTGTGATTAGAGGGAAGGTTACCCTATCTACCTCCAGGTCTGTAATAAGAGGGAAGGCTGCCACGTCTACCTCCAGGCCTGTGATTAGAGGGAAGGCTGCCACGTCTACCTCCAGGTCTGTGATAAGAGGGAAGGCTGCCACATCTACCTCCAGGTCTGTGATAAGAGGGAAGGCTGCCACATCTACCTCCAGGTCTGTAATAAGAGGGAAGGCTGCCACGTCTACCTCCAGGCCTGTGATTAGAGGGAAGGCTCCCCTATCTACCTCCAGGTCTGTGATAAGAGGAAACGCTGCCACGTCTACCTCCAGGCCTGTGATTAGAGGGGAGGCTACCCTATCTACCTCCAGGTCTGTAATAAGAGGGAAAGCTATCATATCTACCTCCAGGCCTGTGATAAGAGGGAAGGCTGCCACGTCTACCTCCAGGCCTGTGATTAGAGGGGAGGCTACCCTATCTACCTCCAGGTCTGTGATTAGAGGGAAGGCTACCCTATCTACCTCCAGGCCTGTGATTAGAGGGAAGGCTGCCACATCTACCTCCAGGTCTGTGATAAGAGGGAAGGCTGCCACGTCTACCTCCAGGTCTGTGATTAGAGGGAAGGTTACCCTATCTACCTCCAGGTCTGTAATAAGAGGGAAGGCTGCCACGTCTACCTCCAGGTCTGTGATAAGAGGGAAGGCTACCCTATCTACCTCCAGGCCTGTGATTAGAGGGGAGGCTACCATATCTACCTCCAGGCCTGTGATTAGAGGGGAGGCTACCACATCTACCTCCAGGTCTGTAATAAGAGGGAAGGCTGCCACGTCTACCTCCAGGCCTGTGATTAGAGGGAAGGTTACCCTATCTACCTCCAGGTCTGTAATAAGAGGGAAGGCTGCCACGTCTACCTCCAAGGCCTGTGATTAGAGGGAAGGCTATCCTATCTACCTCCAGGTCTGTGATAAGAGGGAAGGCTGCCACGTCTACCTCCAGGTCTGTGATAAGAGGGAAGGCTGCCACGTCTACCTCCAGGCCTGTGATTAGAGGGAAGGCTACCCTATCTACCTCCAGGCCTGTGATTAGAGAGAAGGCTACCCTATCTACCTCCAGGTCTGTAATAAGAGGGAAGGCTGCCACGTCTACCTCCAGGCCTGTGATTAGAGGGAAGGTTACCCTATCTACCTCCAGGTCTGTAATAAGAGGGAAGGCTGCCACGTCTACCTCCAGGCCTGTGATTAGAGGGAAGGCTATCCTATCTACCTCCAGGTCTGTGATAAGAGGGAAGGCTGCCACGTCTACCTCCAGGTCTGTGATAAGAGGGAAGGCTGCCACGTCTACCTCCAGGCCTGTGATTAGAGGGAAGGCTACCCTATCTACCTCCAGGTCTGTAATAAGAGGGAAGGCTGCCACGTCTACCTCCAGGCCTGTGATTAGAGGGAAGGTTACCCTATCTACCTCCAGGTCTGTAATAAGAGGGAAGGCTGCCACGTCTACCTCCAGGCCTGTGATTAGAGGGAAGGCTATCCTATCTACCTCCAGGTCTCTGATAAGAGGGAAGGCTGCCACGTCTACCTCCAGGTCTGTGATTAGAGGGAAGGCTACCATATCTACCTCCAGGTCTGTGATAAGAGGGAAGGCTGCCACGTCTACCTCCAGGCCTGTGATTAGAGGGAAGGCTACCCTATCTACCTCCAGGTCTGTAATAAGAGGGAAGGCTGCCACGTCTACCTCCAGGCCTGTGATTAGAGGGAAGGCTACCCTATCTACCTCCAGGTCTGTAATTAGAGGGAAGGCTGCCACGTCTACCTCCAGGCCTGTGATTAGAGGGAAGGCTACCCTATCTACCTCCAGGTCTGTAATTAGAGGGAAGGCTGCCACGTCTACCTCCAGGCCTGTGATTAGAGGGAAGTTTACCCTATCTACCTCCAGGCCTGTGATTAGAGGGAAGGCTGCCACATCTACCTCCAGGTCTGTGATAAGAGGGAAGGTTACCCTATCTACCTCCAGGCCTGTGATTAGAGGGAAGGCTGCCACGTCTACCTCCAGGCCTGTGATTAGAGGGAAGGTTACCCTATCTACCTCCAGGTCTGTAATAAGAGGGAAGGCTGCCACGTCTACCTCCAGGCCTGTGATAAGAGGGAAGGCTGCCACGTCTACCTCCAGGTCTGTAATAAGAGGGAAGGCTGCCACGTCTACCTCCAGGCCTGTGATTAGAGGGAAGGCTACCCTATCTACCTCCAGGCCTGTGACTAGAGGGAAGGCTACCTTATCTACCTCCAGGTCTGTAATAAGAGGGAAGGCTGCCACGTCTACCTCCAGGCCTGTGATTAGAGGGAAGGCTACCCTATCTACCTCCAGGTCTGTAATAAGAGGGAAGGCTGCCACGTCTACCTCCAGGCCTGTGATTAGAGGGAAGGCTACCCTATCTACCTCCAGGTCTGTAATAAGAGGGAAGGCTGCCACATCTACCTCCAGGCCTGTGATTAGAGGGAAGGCTACCCTATCTACCTCCAGGTCTGTGATAAGAGGGAAGGCTGCCACGTCTACCTCCAGGCCTGTGATTAGAGGGAAGGCTGCCACGTCTACCTCCAGGTCTGTGATAAGAGGGAAGGCTGCCACGTCTACCTCCAGGTCTGTGATTACAGGGAAGGCTGCAGCGTCTACCTCCAGGCCTGTGATAAGAGGGAAAGCTATCCTATCTACCTCCAGGTCTGTGATAAGAGGGAAGGCTGCCACGTCTACCTCCAGGCCTGTGATTAGAGGGAAGGCTATCCTATCTACCTCCAGGTCTGTGATTAGAGGGAAGGCTATCCTATCTACCTCCAGGTCTGTGATAAGAGGGAAGGCTGCCATATCTACCTCCAGGCCTGTGATAAGAGGGAAGGCTGCCACGTCTACCTCCAGGCCTGTGATTAGAGGGAAGGCTGCCACGTCTACCTCCAGGCCTGTGATAAGAGGGAAGGCTGCAGCGTCTACCTCCAGGCCTGTGATTAGAGGGAAGGCTATCCTATCTACCTCCAGGTCTGTAAAAAGAGGGAAGGCTATCCTATCTACCTCCAGGTCTGTGATAAGAGGGAAGGCTGCCACGTCTACCTCCAGGTCTGTGATAAGAGGGAAGGCTGCCACGTCTACCTCCAGGTCTGTGATAAGAGGGAAGGCTGCAGCGTCTACCTCCAGGTCTGTAATTAGAGGGAAGGCTATCCTATCTACCTCCAGGTCTGTGATAAGAGGAAACGCTGCCACGTCTACCTCCAGGTCTGTGATAAGAGGAAAGGCTGCCACGTCTACCTCCAGGCCTGTGATAAGAGGGAAGGCTGCCACGTCTACCTCCAGGCCTGTGATTAGAGGGGAGGCTACCCTATCTACCTCCAGGTCTGTGATAAGAGGGAAGGCTATCCTATCTACCTCCAGGTCTGTGATAAGAGGGAAGGCTACCCTATCTACCTCCAGGTCTGTGATAAGAGGGAAGGCTCCCACGTCTACCTCCAGGTCTGTAATAAGAGGGAAAGCTATCCTATCTACCTCCAGGTCTGTGATAACAGGGAAGGCTGCCACGTCTACCTCCAGGCCTGTGATTAGAGGGAAGGCTATCCTATCTACCTCCAGGTCTGTGATTAGAGGGAAGGCTATCCTATCTACCTCCAAGTCTGTGATAAGAGGGAACGCTGCCACGTCTACCTCCAGGCCTGTGATTAGAGGGAAGGCTATCCTATCTACCTCCAGGTCTGTAAAAAGAGGGAAGGCTATCCTATCTACCTCCAGGTCTGTGATAAGAGGGAAGGCTGCCACGTCTACCTCCAGGTCTGTGATAAGAGGGAAGGCTGCCACGTCTACCTCCAGGTCTGTGATAAGAGGGAAGGCTGCAGCGTCTACCTCCAGGTCTGTAATAAGAGGGAAGGCTGCCACGTCTACCTCCAGGTCTGTGATTAGAGGGAAGGCTATCCTATCTACCTCCAGGTCTGTGATAAGAGGAAACGCTGCCACGTCTACCTCCAGGTCTGTGATAAGAGGAAAGGCTGCCACGTCTACCTCCAGGCCTGTGATTAGAGGGGAGGCTGCCATGTCTACCTCCAGGCTTGTGACTAGAGGGAAGGCTACCCTATCTACCTCCAGGTCTGTGATAAGAGGAAAGGCTGCCACGTCTACCTCCAGGCCTGTGATAAGAGGGAAGGCTGCCACGTCTACCTCCAGGCCTGTGATTAGAGGGGAGGCTACCCTATCTACCTCCAGGTCTGTGATAAGAGGGAAGGCTGCCACGTCTACCTCCAGGCCTGTGATTAGAGGGGAGGCTGCCACGTCTACCTCCAGGCTTGTGACTAGAGGGAAGGCTGCAGCGTCTACCTCCAGGTCTGTGATTAGAGGGGAGGCTACCCTATCTACCTCCAGGTCTGTGATAAGAGGAAAGGCTGCCACGTCTACCTCCAGGTCTGTGATAAGAGGAAAGGCTGCCACGTCTACCTCCAGGTCTGTGATAAGAGGGAAGGCTGCCACGTCTACCTCCAGGTCTGTGATAAGAGGGAAGGCTGCCACGTCTACCTCCAGGTCTGTGATTAGAGGGGAGGCTACCCTATCTACCTCCAGGTCTGTGATAAGAGGAAAGGCTGCCACGTCTACCTCCAGGTCTGTGATAAGAGGGAAGGCTGCCACGTCTACCTCCAGGTCTGTGATAAGAGGGAAGGCTGCAGCGTCTACCTCCAGGTCTGTAATTAGAGGGGAGGCTACCCTATCTACCTCCAGGTCTGTGATAAGAGGAAACGCTGCCACGTCTACCTCCAGGCCTGTGATTAGAGGGGAGGCTACCCTATCTACCTCCAGGTCTGTAATAAGAGGGAAAGCTATCCTATCTACCTCCAGGCCTGTGATTAGAGGGGAGGCTACCATATCTACCTCCAGGCCTGTGATAAGAGGGAAGGCTGCCACGTCTACCTCCAGGCCTGTGATTAGAGGGGAGGCTACCCTATCTACCTCCAGGTCTGTGATAAGAGGGAAGGCTGCCACGTCTACCTCCAGGTCTGTGATAAGAGGAAAGGCTGCCACGTCTACCTCCAGGTCTGTGATAAGAGGGAAGGCTGCCACGTCTACCTCCAAGCCTGTGATTAGAGGGGAGGCTACCCTATCTACCTCCAGGTCTGTGATAAGAGGGAAGGCTGCCACGTCTACCTCCAGGCCTGTGATTAGAGGGAAGGCTGCCACGTCTACCTCCAGGTCTGTGATAAGAGGGAAGGCTGCCACGTCTACCTCCAGGTCTGTGATAAGAGGGAAGGCTGCAGCGTCTACCTCCAGGTCTGTAATTAGAGGGGAGGCTACCCTATCTACCTCCAGGTCTGTGATAGGAGGAAACGCTGCCACGTCTACCTCCAGGCCTGTGATTAGAGGGGAGGCTACCCTATCTACCTCCAGGTCTGTAATAAGAGGGAAAGCTATCCTATCTACCTCCAGGCCTGTGATTAGAGGGGAGGCTACCATATCTACCTCCAGGCCTGTGATAAGAGGGAAGGCTGCCACGTCTACCTCCAGGCCTGTGATTAGAGGGGAGGCTACCCTATCTACCTCCAGGTCTGTGATAAGAGGGAAGGCTGCCACGTCTACCTCCAGGTCTGTGATAAGAGGGAAGGCTGCCACGTCTACCTCCAAGCCTGTGATTAGAGGGGAGGCTACCCTATCTACCTCCAGGTCTGTGATAAGAGGGAAGGCTGCCACGTCTACCTCCAGGCCTGTGATTAGAGGGAAGGCTGCCACGTCTACCTCCAGGTCTGTGATAAGAGGGAAGGCTGCCACATCTACTTCCAGGTCTGTGATAAGAGGGAAGGCTGCAGCGTCTACCTCCAGGTCTGTAATTAGAGGGGAGGCTACCCTATCTACCTCCAGGTCTGTGATGAGAGGAAATGCTGGTACGTCTACCTCCAGGCCTGTGATTAGAGGGGAGGCTACCCTATCTACCTCCAGGTCTGTAATAAGAGGGAAAGCTATCCTATCTACCTCCAGGCCTGTGATTAGAGGGGAGGCTACCATATCTACCTCCAGGTCTGTGATAAGAGGGAAGGCTGCCACGTCTACCTCCAGGCCTGTGATTAGAGGGGAGGCTACCCTATCTACCTCCAGGTCTGTGATAAGAGGGAAGGCTGCCACGTCTACCTCCAGGTCTGTGATAAGAGGAAAGGCTGCCACGTCTACCTCCAGGTCTGTGATAAGAGGGAAGGCTGCCACGTCTACCTCCAAGCCTGTGATTAGAGGGGAGGCTACCCTATCTACCTCCAGGTCTGTGATAAGAGGGAAGGCTACCCTATCTACCTCCAGGTCTGTGATAAGAGGGAAGGCTGCCACGTCTACCTCCAGGCCTGTGATTAGAGGGAAGGCTGCCACGTCTACCTCCAGGTCTGTGATAAGAGGGAAGGCTGCCACATCTACTTCCAGGTCTGTGATAAGAGGGAAGGCTGCCACGTCTACCTCCAGGTCTGTGATAAGAGGGAAGGCTGCCACGTCTACCTCCAGGTCTGTGATAAGAGGGGAGGCTACCCTATCTACCTCCAGGTATGTGATAAGAGGGGAGTCTACCCTATCTACCTCCAGGTCTGTGATAAGAGGGGAGGCTACCCAGTCTACATCCAGGTCTCCAGATCTGTGATTAGAGGGGAGGCTACCCCGTCTATCTCCAGATCTCTGATTAGAAGGAAGGCTACCCCGTCTACATCCAGGTCTCCAGATCTCTGATTAGAGGGAAGGCTACCCAGTCTACATCCAGGTCTCCAGATCTCTGATTAGAGGGAAGGCTACCCTGTCTACATCCAGGTCTGGGATTAGAGGGAAGGCTACCCCGTCTACCTCCAGTTCTTCAGATCTGTGATTAGAGGGGAGGCTACCCCTTCTATCCTCCAGATCTGTGATTAGAGGGAAGGTTACCCGGTCTATATCCAGGTCTCTAGATCTATGATTAGAGGGGAGGCTACCCAGTGTACATCCAGGTCTCCATTTCTGTGATTAGAGGGAAGGCTACACCATCTACACCCAGGTCTGTGATTAGAGGGGCGGCTACCCTATTTACAGCACCTCCAGGTCTGTGATTAAATGGACGGCTACCCCGTCTACCTTCAGGTCTGTGATTAGAGGGGCGGCTACCCCTTCTACTTCCAGGTCTGTGATTATAGGGGTGGCTACCCAGTCTACCCCCAGGTCTGTGATTCTGGGGAGGCTACCCTGTCTACCGTGTAATTGAGTGGCTGTAGAAGCTAGTAGTAGCATGGTTACGATATCCTTGGTGGTAAGGACATTTGCCCATAGAATGGTCTTTCGGGTGAGTCCATCCAATTAGTTCCCTCGGGTGCAGATGTGTTCTGGTAAGTTGCTTTGGGGGAGCTGATGGCGTTGGGGGGGTCTGTACTTCTGTATTCAATATCTTCCTCACCAGGTTCATGGACTATATCTCTACCTTGTGTTTGAGGAATCATCGGTGGAATAAGTCTGAGCAGTCTCGCTCCACGGTCTTCCTCCTGTCATTCCCCTGTTGGCGTCATTAATCACATGGGTGTCCCTCGTTTTCGAGGAACAGATGGGCTTGTGTCTGGTCAGGATCTATATCACCTCACTTGTGGTCTGTGAACCCTAATAATCCTATTACGCAACTTCTACTGTAAGGACATGGCTTTCCTACAGGCCCCTGTAAGAGGGGCTCCTGCACCTCTGCCCCCATGACAACTCTTCACACCCTGTGTTCAGGCAGCATAGAACATACATAATAACTCTGCAGAGGATAAAGTATTGATAGAAATCGTCACTTCTAAAATATGAAGGACCTTTGTCTGGAGGTTGTGTGGTCCACCAGATGGTGGGTGGTGGGCCATCGAGCATCCATGAATCTAACTATATATCTTCTCCCTCAGGTTCCAGCTCTGGCTTCATGTCTATGTGAGGAGGTGACTGCAGGGAGATGGGTCCTCAGGGATTCTCCAGTGAAGGGGCCCACTCATTCTTCTAACACCTCTGTCCGGTGGGATGACCTGATCTACAACCATTCCTAATAGTAATGAGAAGCCAGAACATTCTGCGGGCAGAAGACGGCGTAGGGATGATTGTCATCTGTCTCCTTCAGAGGAAGGAAACCTTCTACACGTCAAGGATTTCATCACGTTCATTGTGCTTCAAGCAGATCTGCATTATACCCTCTTATTAAGGCTCCTCCCCATTGCTGTGACCCCTCCCCCTCATTGTGACTCCTCCCCATCACTCTATGTACACTCAAGGCTGATTGGAAACTTAAAGTTGTCTTGGAAAAATATCTAAAACTTCCTTATATTGTAGGTGGGGGCAGCGATATTGTGGTGGGTGGGGCCAATGCAATCCATACAAGCCGTCAATCAATTCTGCAAACTTTGACACCTCATTCAGTTTGCGGAAGTCCTTACAGAACCGCAATGTCCCGTCCAGCTTGGGTATTAATACTATCGGACTGGCCCACTCACTTTTGGACTCCTCGATGACACCCAGCTGTAGCATTAGCTGCACCTCCTCCGATATGGCTTGTCGCCGAGCCTCGGGTACCCGGTATGGTTTTAACCGGACTTTTGCCTGAGGCTCAGTGACAATGTCATGCCGGATTATGGACGTGCGTCCAGGGAGGTCTGAGAACACATCCGTGTTCTGACTAACAAACTCCCTGGCCTCCTGAGTCTGTTTAGAGGAGAGGCTGTCAGCAATTTTCACTGTGGCAGCCGCTTCCCTTGCTGCAGACAGAGGGGCCGAAACCGTCTCCCCTAAGAACCCGGCCGCAGGCTGTCTTCTGTACAGGTTACCATATCTTTCCAGGGTTTGAGCAGATTCACATGGTACACCTGCTCCGGCTTTCGCCTCCCTGGCTGGTGTACCTTGTAATCTACCTCTCCAGTTTTTTCAAGTACCTCGTAGGGCCCCTGCCACCTATCTAGGAACTTACTGTTTACAGTCGGTACCAGCACCCGGGTTAAAGTTCCGGACCTGAGCCTGCCTATTATAGACCCTACTCTGGGCTCGCTGAGCTGCCTCCATATGCTCCCTAACCAGAGGTAACACTGTTTCCATCCGTCCTTGCATCTGGGTGACATACTCAACAATACTTCTGTGCGGTGTGGGCTGTTGTTCCCACCCCTCTTTGGCGACGTCCAACAGACCGCGAGGGTGTCTGCCGTATAGCAGTTCGAAGGGCGAGAACCTGGTAGAGGCCTGGGGCACCTCTCGCACTGCGAACATGAGATACGGCAGAAGAAGGTCGCAGTCCCTCCCATCCTTAGACACCGCTCTTTTTAACATATTTTTTAATGTTTGACTATACCTCTCTACCAGGCCACCCGTTTTCAGATGATACACGGATGTCCGTAACTGTTTTATGTGGAGCAACTTACAGAGTTCCCTCATGACCTTGAATATAAACGGGGTCCCTTGGTCAGTCAGAACCTCCTTTGGCAGACCCATTAGGGAAAACATCTCCATGAACTATTTAGCTATGAGTTTGACTGATGTATGACGCAGCGGCACCGCCTCCGGGTACCAAGTGGCGTAGTCGAGGACAACCAAGATATGTTGGTGCCCTCTAGCGGACTTCGGTACCGGGTCTACGAGATCCATAACGATCCGCTCAAATGGAACCTCAATAACCGGGAGAGGGACCAGAGGACTACAGAAATGTGGCTGGGGGCTGGTTATCTGCCAGTTTGGGCAAGACTTGCAATACTCTTCTACCTCTCTGAACACACTGGGCCAGTAGAACCTCTGTAGAATCCGGTCCTGCGTTTTTTATTCTGGCCCAGGTGTCCCCCAAGAACATGTTGGTGGGCTAACTCCAACACGAGCTTGCGATACGCCTTGGGCACCACCAGCTGTTCAATATGCTCACCCCGTAGTTGATTTACCCGATACAGCATCTCCTGTTGAACCACAAAATGGGGGAACATAGACTCGGCCCCCGGTTGTTGCGGCTCACCCTCAGCTACTACCACATTCTCCCAGGCTCGAGATAGAGTCGGGTCCTGGTGCTGTGCTGTACCAAAATTATCTCCGGAGATGTTAAGATCTGCCAACTCCGGACCCAGCGGCAAGTCCTCCACATATCCCACCATCACACTTAGCGGGGTTGTCTCCCCCTCATCCACCAAAGTGGCGGTCACCCCTACCGCTGTCCCTTTGGACTCAGGTTCCCAGGGTTCTGGTCTCCCCCCTGAGCCGGGCCACTCTGTCTCCCGGGTATCGGTAACTTTTGTATCAGGCCATAGTGTCGAGAAACCGGGGAAGTGTCTTCCAATTATGAGTTCATACTGTAGTTTTGTGGCGACGGCCACCTCATGAGTCCACTGTTGATAGAGAGACCAGGGCGGTAGGATAGTCCTTTAAGTCTCCATGAATACACACTACGCCGACCTTTCGACCAGTATACTCGGCGGGCTGCACCAGGGCAGCTCTTACCAGGGACACCAGGCTCCCTGAATCCAGCAGAGCCACCGCCAGAGTGTCCCCCACTTCCACCTGGCACAGGTGGCTATTGTCTATAATCTCAGAGGTTCCTGTGGCACACAGCTTCCTGGCATACAATGAGTGGCGGTAGCCATAGTTGATGTCTATGGCTTCACCCCGATGGGGACAGTCGGCCCTTATGTGTCCAGGCTCCTGACATCGTCAGAAGACCACCGGGGCTGGGTCTACAGGGGGTACGTCCCGGGCGGGTTTGGCTGGCATCGGCCACCGGGTCTGGGGTGGAGATTTCTGGGGTTTGACTGGCCCACTCCCAAAAGAACCCCCTTGTAGTGGCCTTGTAGCCCTCCACCAGGTCAACCATCTCCAAGGCATTACCCGGAGACACCTGGCCGATCCAGTGCTGGAGGGGGTACGGCAAAGCCCTCCAGAACATATCTGCCAAGACACGGTCCAGCATAGCAGTGAAGGTCAGTACGTCAGGCTGCAGCCATTTTTGCAAACGTGTAGCAGGTCATAATACTGCGGTCTGGCGGGTTCAACCGGGTTAAATTCCTACTGATGCACTCGCTGGGCTGGGACCAACATATTCACCCCCAGTCTCGTCAGGATCTCACCTTTTACGGTCAGGTAGTCGGCCGCTAGATCATTGGGGAGATCGAAAAACACTTGCTGGGGTCCAGACGCCAGGAACGGAGCGACGACCTCAGCCCACTGGTCTCGGGGTAACTTTTCCCTCACGGCCACCTTTTCGAACACCGCCAGATAGGTCTCGACATCATCCAAGGGGGACATCTTAGGGATCGCCGCACGGACAGCTTTCCGGGCATTGTGGACGTTCTGGGATGCTCCTGCCTCTTGCAATGTCATCACATGCTGTAATAGCAGCAGGTTAGTTTTCTGCTGCTGGCCTTCACGACCGCCTCCATTTTGTCAGGGGACACGGGTCGAAACCTTGCCGGCTTAATGTAGGACATGCACTTGTGCCGAGGAAAACAAAAACTTTTCGGCCTTCAGGCCTGCCTCACTGCGTTTACCTGCATCCGACACCAATTGTGGGGGTTTGTTCTGGTAGACAGGCTTGCAGACGCAGTATAGAGGCAACGACAATGTCTTTAACTTAAACAGTTCAGTCTTTATTCACACATAAGGATAAGCAAAACAAAAAGTCAGTTTCAAGGAAAACAGTCACCTTGAGTCTGGTGTGTACATAAAGGTTCGGACCACGCGTATCATAAATATACGGTATAAAACAGATTCTTTTTTCTTCCTCCCTTCAAAAAGTTACCAAGGTCTGCAGATCTCCTACTGATGGATATCCTGCAACTTACAAATAAAAACAATAGGGTAGATCCGTAGGTTTAAACTGCCCCGTTGTTGTACAGATTGTACTTACACGGCACTCCACCAATATCAAGCGTATCGCAGATATCCTCCGCAGGGAAGATGCACGCTCACACGCTGTTACACAGGGCTCAACCACGGATTAGATGACAGCATACACCTGGTGAGTCTACTGGGATTCCCAACTTCTTTGGTTCAAAATTTTCTGTGGATACAAGTTGCTCCCACCATAGTGAAGCTCCGATAACTCATTTAAAAAGTTTATTAGTACATACTTACAAACATGCACTTTAAAATCGCATTAAAATCCCAGCGTCTTTTTCCTTGCCCGACCCAGGTTTCGCTCCTTGAGCTTCGTCAGGGGCACACGTTGGCTCCTCTGGGCTGTGGAGCCCAAGAGAGAGCAGAGAGGAGATGGGACCTCTCCTTCCCCCAAGCTCCTCACTCCATCTCCTTCTGCAACTCCCACACTCTGAACCTCCTAACTAGGCCTGAACTGTGCTATATATACTGTGGTGCTACCCCCATCTAGTGGTGAATGTATGTAGTGCACCTGACAGCCTGGTAACAGGGATTTCACATAAGGATGAAATACAGCATAATATAACATATGACACAATAAGCTTTTGCAGTTCCCACGTACACTAGTGGGACACTGCATACCCCCTTTGTTTAACCCCTTCAGGACCGGGCTCATTTTCACCTTGAGGACCAGGCCATTTTTTGCAAATCTGACCAGTGTCACTTTATGTGTGCATAACTTTAAAACGCTTTGACTTATCCAGGCCATTCTGAGATCGTTTTTTCGTCACATATTGTACTTCATGACACTGGTAAAATGGCGTCAAAAAAATTCATTTTTATTTTTTTCTAAAAATACCAAATTTACCAAAAATTTTGAAAAATGTGCAAATTTCCAAGTTTAAATTTCTCTACTTCTATAATGCATAGTAATACCTCCAAAAATAGTTATTAATTTACATTCCCCGTATGTCTACTTTATGTTTGAATCATTTTGTGAATGCCATTTTATTTTTTGGGGACGTTACAAAGCTTAGAAGTTTAGAAGCAAATCTTGAAATTTTTCAGAAATTTTCAAAAACCCACTTTTTAAGGACCAGTTCAGGTCTGAAGTCACTTTGTGAGGCTTACATAATAGAAACCACCCAAAAATGACCCCATTTTGGAAACTATACCCTCAAGGTATTCAAAACTGATTTTACAAACTTTGTTAACTCTTTAGGTGTTCCACAAGAGTTATTGGCAAATGAAGATGAGATTTCAGAATTTAAATTTTTTGGCAAATTTTCCATTTTAATCCATTTTTTCCAGTAAAAAAGCAAGGGTTAACAGCCAAACAAAACTCAATATTTATGGCTCTGATTCTGTAGTTTACAGAAACACCCCATATGTGGTCGTGAACTGCTGTACGGGCACACGGCAGGGCGCAGAAGGAAAGGAACGCAATAGGGTTTTTGGAAGGCAGATTTTGCTGGACTGGTTTTTAGACACCATGTCCCATTTGAAGCCCCCCTGATGCACCCCTAGAGTAGAAACTCCAAAAAAGTGACCCCATTTTGGAAACTACGGGATAAGGTGGCAGTTTTGTTGGTACTATTTTAGGGTACATATGATTTTTGGTTGCTCTATATTACACTTTTTGTGAGGCAAGGTAACAAGAAATTGCTGTTTTGGCACCGTTTTTATTTTTTGTTATTTACAACATTCATCTGACAGGTTAGATCATGTGATATTTTTATAGAGCAGGTTCTTACGGACGCGGAGATACCTAATATGTATACTTATTTTTATTTATTTAGATTTTACACAATAATATAGTTATAGTTTTCATAGTTTTTGGGCGATTGTCTTAGGTAGGGTATCATTTTTGTGGGATGAGATGACGGTTAGATTGCCACTATTTTGGGGGGCATACGACTTTTTGATCGCTTGCTATTACAAAAAATTGCTTTTTTGACACCATTTTTATTTATTTATTTTTTACGGTGTTCACCTCAGGGTTTAGGTCATGTGGTATTTTTATAGAGCAAGTTCTTACGGACGCGGTGATACCTAATATTTCATAAAAAAGCATTTTTGAAACAAATAAATCAAGCTTTAGTCTGAGAGCCATAGTTTTTATATTTTTGGGGCCATTGTCTCATGTAGGGGCTCATTTTTTGTGGAATGAGGTGAAGGTTTGATTGGTACTATTTTGGCGTACATACGACTTTTTTGATCACTTTTATTATCTTTTTTGGGGAGTAAGGTGGGCAAAATTTCAATTTTATCATAGTTTTTATTTTTATTTTTTATGGCGTTCACCGTGCGGGGAAAGTAACATGACCGCTTTTTATATCAGGTTGTTACGGACGCGGTGATATCAAACATGTGTAGGGAATTTTATTTTTGTAATTTTTAATCAGTGATAAATGTTTTTTTTTTATTTTAACTTTTTTTTCCACTTTTTTTTTTTTTTTTGAACCAGACCCACATGGTTCTTGAAGATCCAGTGGGTCTGATCTCTGTATAATACAGTACAGTACACTATATAGTGTACTGTACTGTATTTTCACTTTACAAAGTTTGATCAGACCTCTACCTTTAGCAGAAGTCTGATCAGCACCATGGACAGCCGGAAGCCTGTGAGGGCGTCCGGTTGCCATGGTAACCATCACTCGCTGCCACAACAGAGCAGAGGGTGATGGGGAGGGAGGGGGGGCCACTACCTCTATGATCCCGTCAAGAATCGGAGGCTGAAAAGGCACAGCAGCCCCCAATGGGAGAGGGAGGGAGCTCCCTCCCTGTTAACCTCTTCCATACAGACTGCGGCATGGAAGGGGTTAAACGGCTGACATCTGTGTGATGTCAGCCGTTTCAAGCAGAGTGTCAGCAATGTGCTGACACTCTGCTTGCTAACCCCTCGGCCATCCTGAAAATGAGAGGGAGGGCGGGCAGATGATCGCGCGCCTGCCCCCCCCCCTCACCGCCTGCCCACACTGCCGCACCGCCCGCACCCCCCTCCCCACTGTGCCCGCTGGCACATAACAAAGAGGGCTGCAGGAGGGGGTTAAACATAAAATAAAGGCATTTTAATGTTTCTGATCCCCGCGGTTTGCAGCAATCGCCGATACGGGGGGGGGGGGGGGGGGGTCACAGGACCCCACTCGGCATTGACCCATGGTGCCTGCTGATTAATTTCAGCAGGCACCCATTTCCGGAACCTGTACGTCCTGTGTCCCCAACAGCTTAATATGTGTCGGCCTCGACACATTCTTGATGAAGGCTCCTGAAAGATATAAAGGGGAAAGCATGCAGACGAGCATACAGATATAAATAACAGTACGAAAATACACCTTATAGAAATGCTCATTATAAAAAACATCATAAATTATGTGAATCTTCTGAACTTGCCGGTGACACAAATGGGTGTTGATCTCACAAACATAATATAAAGTCCAAGGCAAAGTACAACCAAGTCTTTAGAATATAAAACTTTTTAGTGCAGCAGAATAAAGAAAGTGCAAAGAGACTTGTAAACATAGGAATTGCATATAAACAAGCACAGAAGAATGTCTTTCCGGGTACATAAATTTTGCGCAAACCAGGCATAACTGGGACCGAAGGAAAAACACAGGCCAGAAGGGATTCTAGAAAGTCCCTTAAAGGCTGAGCAGTGACTTGGAAACTGACAACAGTCAATACTGGGTAACAAGGAAGGACTCCCAAGTGGCCCAGTCATTGTAGAATGGCCGACAGGCCGACTCACAGATAGGCATCTTCCTCCTCTGGATCCTCCACCGGTAGGGGCCAAAGGACTCTACCGTCAGGAGACAAGATCTGTACCCGGACTCCCGTAGATTCAATGGCATCAGCTAAGATTTCCTCCTGGGTACGGATTCTCGACCGGGCACTGGCACAATTTTTCTGTAACATGTGCAAGCTTCGGTGTGACAACCGGTTTCTCAGGCTCCGATATCTTTTGGGGTGCAGTCATCTGGTGTTGGCTCTAAAGGTAGGCTTGAAGCTGCTCTTGCACCTCCATCTCGGCCATAACTTGGGCTTGATGACAGTGGCGTACCGCCAATATAGGCAGACCACGCAGCTGCTATGGGGCCCGTGGCAGGGGGGGCCCGGAGTGCATGGAAGGCCCCAGTTTATATATCATGATGGGGATTCCTATCCGGCATTGCCATAGGCCCACAGCAGGATTGTCTTGTGTTCTGTTGACTCCCGGGCCCTGCTTCCCCTCTGCTCAGGGCCCCCTCCCTCATTGTGTACACAGCCAGTGACATCCAGCATAGACCTCTCTCTTCTGTCTGCTGGGCACTGCACTGGCCAATCATCATTTAGCAATACAAAGCTCCTGCTGCTGATTGGTTAGTGCAGAACTGTGCAGGCGGGCACGGGCGGCAGTTGTATACCGCGCCTCAGGCAGCCACCCATTGGACCGGAGAAGAGAACGGACTCCAACAGCGCTGCCCCCAGGGCCGGTGCCAGGGCTCACTCTGCATTGTCCAGGTGGGCATTCTGCTGTATAGATGTATGACCTCACGGTTGTGTAGGCTCATTATTATATAGAGGGCTCAGGACAGTGTGCTCCAGTGTGTCCATCCCAACTCAGTCACCAGGAAGTGGAGGGGGGGGGGGGGCTGGAGCACACTAAGGGTGCATTCACACAACTGTGCCGTGTTTTACAGTCTGCAAATTGCGATCCGCAAAACATGGATACCGGCCATGTGCGTTCCGCATTTTGTAGAACGCACAGGGCCGCAGAACAATGGATGCAGACAGCACAGGGCCCCATCTTTTGCAGCCCCATTGAAATAAATGGGTCCGCACTCGTTCTGCAAAATTGCAGAATGGATATCGACCCATTCATATGGTCGGTGAATGAGCCCTAAGCATCAGCAGCAAGGAGATTCAATGTGGAATAGCCCAAGGGTGGGCGGAGTTAGGGGCCCAATCAGATTCTTGCTATGGGGCCCAATGACTTCTATGCTTGATGACTGCGGTCTAACGCTGGATAAGGGTCGGCTGCCAGAAGATGTTGGGGCCTATGGAAGAGGATTTCTGCTGGTACATGAACCGGACAGGTCCTGACGGGAACTCTGACATGCTCTCCGATTCCACAGCGCCATGTACGCACTCCCAGTCTTCTGGACACTGCTGTCGCGTGTGGACCTCGCAGGCCCTCAGCGGGGGTGAACTCATCAGGTTATGTAGGTGACCCAGCAGGTAATTCCGTTTCACGGACCGGTGGTTCACGTAAAAGTCCCTACCTGTCTCATGATCTTGTATGAAGCCATGGCCTTTCTCTTCATCGAAGCCTAGTGCGGTCCCCATTCTCCGTTCCAGTCTGGGTTGATTATCTTCTGCATCTTGAAATAAATCTTAGTACGATTGGTTTTCCTTATCGCAGCTTCGCGAATCTCAGCCATAAGGGATTAGGGGAGGCGAACCCTCCTTGCGGTCTTTCACCTTGGCGGTATGCTGGCGGTGCACCCATCGCGTGCTCAGGCTGTGACATAACGGTAAGCTCAGCGTCTCTCTGCGTGTCGGTAAGCAGCAGAATCGCCCACTGATCATGCAGGCTCCGCCTTTCCTCTTGCACGCCCCCGAGGTTCTGCAGCATAGGGGAGGCGGCGCTCATGTTAATGAAGTGATGGCGCAGTAAAAAAAAAAAATCTGCACTTTTTAAGGGGCGGCACTCTATTTTTCCTGCCGAACAGGGCGTTTTGCAGAGTGATGGTGCCACAGATTAGACAAGAAGGCCTCCGGTGGCCATTTTAGGTTCAAGGTCAAAGTCAATTCAGTCACAGCAAGCAGTTCTAGTGACACAAAAATCTGCCAATTCCTCAGTTTTACCAGTGCGATTTCAGAGCAGACAATCGGCACAGTATAGTCATGCAGTTTTTAAGCAGTTTAAACAGTTCTTTAGCCCAATAAAACAGTCAAACAAATGGGGCTCATTCACATAAGGCACAGAGGATATAGATCCTGTTCGTGACGCCAATTTTAAATGCAGCGTACCAGTCCGCAGGGGTAGAACACGTGAGGTTCACGGTGGGCCGGAATGTACATACCGTTCATCGGTTACTCACGGTTTAGCAGACGCGTCCCTGGGCCGGCAGTGCAGTGAAGGGGAGAACAGCTCTGGATTCTCCGGGGCACACTCTATTACAGGGGACACCGGCCACGTGGTGATCGAGGTGCCCTTGATGGTGAATGATTGCTGAGTGCTTGTGCGGCTGAGCCCCTGAATTAAGTAGCGTTGTGACGCCAGCACCTTGATGGTGCAAAATGTTGAGAGTGGTAGTAGTATGGAGTTAGAAGAATGAGGCAGGTTTGAATCCAACTGAAAGCTTTACTATAACCAGGTTCTTGATAACAGTTTATGCAGTGACCAGGAACGGGTACGCTGACGCCACTTATGCAGTGGGTCAGGATATGGGTGGTTAATAGTCTATCGTTTGTTTGTGACGCCATTTGCAGCGTGCGCAGGGTACTATCACAGGGCCCTCCCAAGGTGTTATAACGCACGTCCCAGGTTAGGAATGCCAGAGTGGTGTAATGGCCTATAATGTCTCTGTATGGTGGTGATAATGGTGTCAACGGTGTCTCCTACCTGGGTACGGCTGGACTCCTGGCTCCTGGCTCATTTGCAATAAATTGAGTGTAGTGATAGTAGGAGTAATAGAGGGATTTTGCAGCAGAAATGAGGTCCAGACCTTTAGATGAAGTTCAAACTTTTCTTTACTGAAGATAACTTATATCCCAGCAGGTTTTAGCAATGGTTGGCAGGAATAAATCTTCTGCACTATAAATCTGGAGCTTGCAGGATAAGACGTCTGCTTAGTAGCTCTGTAACTGTGGCAGGAATTGATCTTTTGTGCTTTTCAATACATCTGCTTTGTGGGGACAGACTATCTGAGGAGGATATGGCTTCTCCTAGGTCTCTGGACTTTACTCACAGATAGGCTCTCAGAGAATGCTATAGTCCTGGAACTCTGGAGGTTGTCTGCTTTCTTGTCATCCAGCTGAGGCTGCAGGGCTCACACTGGGAATATGATCAACGTCTCAGCCGAGACAAAATCCTGTCTTTCTTCCCTATACAGGGGGACTCCTGAAGGTTATCACACAGCCTTCTCCAACAGGGGTGGCAGGCACACTGACTCTAACCCAAGGGCAGGATGTGGGAACAGTCCACACCTCCACAGAGCTGGAGTGAACCATTCCAACCTATATGTACTAAACTGTAACTAGCTCCTTACCAACGCATTGCTGCCACCTGCTGGTGAACATGGAAAATTACAAGGAAATTTACATTTAACATAGTTTTAGATGCACATTTGTGAAGACATGAGCAAAATCATATCTGATGACAAGGTAAAGGCTCTTAAGAGACAGTAGCGGGTAGAGGCGTGTCGTAATACAATTCTGGGGTGTTACATTCCCCCTTACTTTGAATTAAGCCACCCTCGGCTTATGCTTAGTAGGGGAGAAACCAGCTCTGGGGTACCCAAATTATTACAAAGTGCTGCATGTATTACACATAAGACATACAAAGACAAACATATAACAGCTACCCTAAGGTTCCCGCATGAGTAGGGTGTCCTAATTAACAGTTTCCCTCTCGGTAAACCCAGTGAACCAAAGGTCTGCACTAAGCACTCACTACTGACTGACTTTGAAGTATTGTCCACCGATACCAAAGAAAGCATGGGGGTGTCTTTACTCTTTAATCCCACCATTATGTAAAGAAATGCCCGCAAATGGAAGGAAGGGTGGCTTTATCCTGTATTCTTTTCCCTGCACCAAAGTCAAAATATAAGGCTTATAGCACTATGGTGACTATGGGTAGCTAAAAGTGGCTCTAGGGTTTGAGGCGCCATACCTTAGGCAAAGGCACAGAAGGGGAGGAATCAGCTTCTCCATGCACTTCTGGCAGTCACAGGAGGAGGGTATAGTAATCCCATGGAACTCATGGAAGACACCTCAGGATGGGAGCAATCCTGAACCTATGGGTATATAACACCGGGTGTAGGCCATTAGTATTAAGTGTCCATATAGGCAGTCCGTATAAAGGGGAAAGAGAACAAGATCTGTAAAGCAAGGCACAAAAGTAAGGTGCTACTGATCTGGCTAAGTGCAAAGATTAAGTGCAATTGCAATGAGCAGGACACTGGGTCATTGGGGCTGCTATGCAGTGGGTCAGATTTAGGTGTAACTAAGTTTGTGACGCCAGTTGCAGCTTGCGCAGGTACTGTAGAAGGGCCCTTTAAGATGGTATGGCTCATGTACTAGGTTAGGAATGCCAGAGGGGCATATTGTCTCTGTATGGTGTCAACGGTGTCTCCTACCTGTAGTACGGCTGGACTCCTGTATCCTGGCTCACATGTAACAAAATTGAGTGCTGTAAATAGGAGTAATGGAGGAATGATGGAATTTCACACAGAAAAGAGGGTCCAACTTGTCTTTACTTGGTGGTATGTTATATGCAGCTTTAGATCCATACAATGTTACAGCAATAGTCTTTAGGTCCCAGCAGGTGTTGGCAATATGTGGCAGGAATTATATATATATATCTATTCTGCATCTAGTACATAAACCTATAGATCTGGCAGGTATCTGTCTTCTGCTCTGTCTTGGGTTCTGCTTGGTTTGGGCCTGACTAGCTATGGAGGTACTTATCTTCTCCTTGTATTTGGAATCTGTACTTACAGGACTGCTCGCAGGGAATGGTGGTTTCATCCTCGAGATCTAGAAGTTCTGAAGTTGCTGCTTTCTTTGTCATCCAGCTGAGGTAAGGAACTCAGGCTGGGAATGTTGCTTTGGGCCTCAGCAAAGGCCTGAATCCTTGGTTGGGATCCCTGTTTCTGGGAGCTCCTATTCACACAGCCTACCCCAACAGGGGGTGGCTGGTACACTGCCTAGAACATTCTGTCCTCCCTCTGAAGTGGGATGTGGGAACATTCCACTCCTCCTCAGATAGGGGGGAACTAGCCTGGAATGGTATATTCCAGTCTAGGTATACTAAACTGTCCTACAGACTATCTGCATATTGCTGCCACCTGCTGGTATACATTTGGAATTACAGCAAATATATTCAATACAGATAAATACAATCTCAGATTACATAGGATATTAACACATTCACATCTTAACATCAGGAAGCTGGGTGACAGAGTTTAGTGACATACTCTGGGATGTTACATAATTTCACAATAAGTGCATGAAGGTCACATTGCGGCACCTAGAAAAGAATACACACTATTGGCATATGATACTTGAACGTTGCTTAACCTGTTAACATTAGTGCAAAAACATATAATGATAGAGATCACAAAGAGCTCAGGTACACGTTTCAGTCGTTTCTTTGGGTGCAAGTGCGGTATGCCAGACCTTGCAGGGGAATTACATGTGAGGTCACGGTGTGAGCGGTAGGTGGGCCGAGGTAAGTACAGTTCTGGTTACTCACGGTTACGTCGTCCCTGGGCGGCTCGCATAAGTGAGGAGGAGAACGGCACAGGAATTCTCGGGGGCACACTCTGGTGTAAGGGGCACAGGCCAGATGGTGGTTCGAGGTGCCCTTGGTGGTCTGTATTAATGTGCCTATGGCAAGGTCCCTTGTAGTCGTGACGCCAGTACCTTTTGTGGTGGTACAACCATTTACTGTAGTGTTAACTGAGGAATTGGAGACTGAGACAAGGATGGCACAATCCAACTTATAACTTTTACTGAACGTTGCTGCTGGTGACATCCAAGTATAGAACAGTCTCTGTAAGATGGACAGAGGTAAAGCTGCAGCAGGTCCACTGCTGAGAGGTGTGATGTCTGTCTCTCATTAATCATATAGATTCTATGCTTACTGGTGGAGGATTTCTAAGCTGGTCCTTGTTATCCCAGTTCAAGTTAGTGAGGCGGCCGGAGGCTGGTAAATCCTTCACTTTTGACTCCAAAGGTCCTAAGGCGCGTTTAGCGATGGCCGTAACCCTTTGGGTCTCTGCTTCTTTAGTGCTTTCTGAATGAATATACTGCTGAGTATGTGGCCCCTTCAGCTCTGGGCTGAAGACTGGCTGAGAGCTAAAGACTGCACTCACTGCAGACTCCGACTGAACTGGACTCAACTGGCTAGACCTGAGCTGAGCTATGGGAGGTGTTATCTCCCCCTAGTGGTAGGCTCAGTGTAATGCAATCTGACACACCTGTAGGCAGGGATTATGCATAAAGATGCACTGCAGCATAAAACAAGTTATATACAGCATAGAAAGCAATACACAACAACTTTGCAGTATCCACGAGGGTAGTGGGACACTGCACAAGCTTGTAACGATGCATGTAAACATGGAAAACGGTGCAAACCTTTAGGCATTTATTAGTGCAATAATACGCTCAAATATGACTCGAGTCCTTTTACTTGAAGTGCTTGATGTAGAATCCTCTGGAATCAAAGAAAAGTCACTTGTAATCCACGGGAAACAATAGAGTAAATTGTAGGCCACACAAGGTAGTGGGTAATTGCCACAGTGGGTAGTTTTCCTCACAGGAAAGTCTGGAAATCTTCCTCCTGGATCCCATATTTGAGGCTGCAAAAGTTTTTCTTTGAATTGTATGCTCTCAGCACCTTTAACTCCAGCAGAAACTTCATCTGTGATCTCCTGGTGGCATTCTGTGGCAGAACTTGGAACTGCAGCCTCACCCTCTCCTGGAGGATCCTCTGTAGGCCTTGGCCTTTTCCTTGTAGGTGACAGGTTCTCTGGACAGCAATAAAGGACGGACCACTGGTCTTTTATAGCAAGAAGCTCCGGATTCGGTGGTGGCTCTGGAATGCATGAAGCAGTATCAGTGGACTCCTCACTGGTGGATAGGTCACTTTCAGTGGCTGCCGGATCTGATAGAGTCATATCAGGTGTGCTGTCTTCAGCAGGCGGCTGAGAAGAAGACTTGGTGGTTTCACACAGTTCCCTTTCTCTGTGCTCTTTTTGTTTCACAATTTCTTTATATGTTTTTATGCGTTTTCTTCTTTCTGACAAGTCATCTTCTCCACTAAACATCCTCTCTATCTTTTTCCGTTCTTCCGCTCTCTTTAGGAAGTCCTGTAATTGACTCCACCTGCAGGTTGCGGCTTGATCCGTTGCTGTTGCACTGGTCCCTGGGCCAGGCAGTGAAGGCTCAAGTATAGTTGTCCCCTCCGTGGCCTTCTCAGTCGGAGTCGTTGCCTCCGTGGAAGTGGGATTGAGTATGGCGGCCATATTGGTTTTCGGAGTGGCGGCCATCTTTCTTGCTTCCTCTGTCATGATGAGTGCAGGAGGTAAGGGTGGAGCCTGAGGGGAGGAGTCTTCTAGGGGGGCGTAATCAGCATTTTCGCTCTCCTAAGAGGGCGTTCCTGTGTTTTACCGCTTCTTAATGGCATGAAGAAGCAGCGCCATTACAGAAATATGGCGAATTAACCCTTGGAGTGCTGGTGTGCACGGTTTAGCGCTTTCTGGAACCACAATAAAGTCAATTTTTAGGGTTTTAACACAGTTCTTAGGCCTGGCAGTAGTGTTAGACACACAATCCGATCCTGTTGTAGCAGGGATAGGCACACAATCCGATCCTGTTAGGCACACAGTTCGATCCTGTTATGGCAAGGATAGGCACACAATTCGGATCCTGTTGGGCAGTCGGATCCTGTTTCAGTGACGCCAAAAATGCAGTGACCAGGAATGGGTACGCTGACGCCACTTATGCAGTGGGTCAGGATATGGGTGGTTAATAGTCTATAGTTTGTTCGTGACGCCATTTGCAGCGTGCGCAGGGTACTGTCACAGGGCCCTCCCAAGGTGTTATAACGCACGTCCCAGGTTAGGAATGCCAGAGTGGGGTAATGGCCTATAATGTCTCTGTATGGTGGTGATAATGGTGTTAACGGTGTCTCCTACCTGGGTACGGCTGGACTCCTGGCTCACTCGCAATAAATTGAGTGTAGTGATAGTAGGAGTAATAGAGGGATTTTGCAGCAGAAATGAGGTCCAGACCTTTAGATGAAGTTCAAAGTCTTCTTTACAAATGATAACTTATATCCAAGCAGTGTACACCTTTGGTCTTTTGTCCCAGCAGATTTTAGCAATGGTTGGCAGGAATAAATCTTCTGCACTATAAATCTGGAGCTTGCAGGATAAGACGTCTGCTTAGTAGCTCTGTAACTGTGGCAGGAATTTAGCTTCTATGCTTTTCTATGCTTCTGCTTTGTGGGGACAGACTAGCTGAGAAGGATATGGCTTCTCCTAGGTCTCTGGACTTTACTCACAGATAAGCTCTTATGGAATGCTATCGTCCTGGAACTCTGGAGGTTGTCTGCTTTCTTGTCATCCAGCTGAGGCTGCAGGGATCACACTGGGAATATGATCAACGTCTCAGCCGAGACAAGATCCTGGCTTTCTTCCCTATACAGGGGGACTCCTGAAGGTTATCACACAGCCTTCCCCAACAGGAGTGGCAGGCACACTGACTCTAACCCAAGGGCAGGATGTGGGAACAGTCCACACCTCCGCAGAGGGGGAGCTGAGCTGGAATGAACTATTCCAACCTATATGTACTAAACTGTAACTAGGTCCTTACCAACGTATTGCTGCCACCTGCTGGTGAACATGGAAAATGACAAGGAAATTTACATTTAACATAGTTTTAGATGCACATTTGTGAAGACATGAGCAAAATCATATCTGATGTAGTGGGGTAGAGGCGTGTCGTAACACAACTCTGGGGTGTTACATTTACATCCAGTAATAAAGCAGTCTCTGATACACATGCAGGTTGGATGTGGTGAATCCCAGTAACAGGCTGTACATGTAGTTATGTCTCAGGCTATAGTAGTTAGTTATGTACTCACTGATATTCAGCTCTTTGTTGAGGTAGCTCAAGTCTTTATCCTCTACACACAAGTGATGAAACCGAAATCTTATCTGTCCTTAGAATAACGGTGAGGCTGCCGGAAGCTAATAAGTCCTTCACCTAGATCCAAAGGCGTCTAGAGCTCAGAATAATGGCTTTGTCCTTCCTTTGTCTTTATCTATAATAAACTTGATAAAATCCACTTGCTACTCCGGAAGAGTGAATAATAGAATACAGACTTCACCTCTAGAGATATGAAGTTCGGATCTTTTTCATGAATCGGATCTTCGGTTCACTTCCTGAGCCGGCAGAAGCAAGTGAACTGAAGATCAATGCGCATGCTCAGCTCATCGGATCTTCGGTTCACTTGCTGAGTCGGCTCTCAAGTGAACCGAAGGTCAGGAGGGACTATCTCCTGGCAAACACAGCTCTGCTGCAGTGAATGCAGTGGAGCAGACTGGGATGTAGTGGCTATAGTTATTGCAGGGATTCAGATAATTGTCTGAGAGTTTATTAGTTAAAAGAATTATGTCACCGAGTCCCTACTAGACTTCCTGCTCTGCTACAGCATGTAACAGAGCTGTGTGTGTACAGGGTGCATGTAGCAGTGTAGCATGATGCTACACTGCTGCATGCACCCTGTACACACACAGCTCCGCTACATGCTAGACTAATGCCCCCCCCCCCGATGGACTTGTGGAGACAGTGAGCCGCAGAGCAGGAAGCCTGGCAGGGACTCGGTGACACGGTCTCTGACTCATTCTATTCTTTTAACTAATAGACTCAGACGATTCTCTAAGTCCCTGCGACTCCCCCTGTGCTGTGAGTCAGTGCTGGTGGCCTCTGATTGGTTGGAGGGCGGGGCTAGCGTCCACTGTCGGCTCCTATTACACTGCCTGCTGCTGCCTCAATGCTAATCTGACTGAGCGGCTTCACACGGATCGGCTCAGTCAGAGGAACCGACTCCTCCGGATCAGTGAACTGAATCGGTTCAAAAGAACGATTCGTTCATGATCCGGGCATCACTATTCACCTCGGCCTATCTTCCCGGTTTGAAACTGAGATCCACGATGGCTTCTCTGGGCAGTGGAGCCCAAGAGAGAGCTGAGAGGAGAGGGGTCCTCTCCTTCCCCCAAGCTCCTCACTCCATCTCCTTCTGCAACTCCCACACTCTGAACACTCCCTAAACTAGGCCTGAACTGTGCTATATATACTGTGGTGCTACCCCCATCTGGTGGAATGTGTGTAGTGCACCTGACAGCCTGGTAACAGGGATTTCACATAAGGATAAAACATATGACACAATAAGCTTTTGCAGTGCCCACGTACACTAGTGGGACGCTGCACACATTTCTACAGGAGATGCATAAAAGACTTTTCTAAAATCATCTTACCATTCACTATACTCACAAAGAAAAAACAAGTATTTTAATGGTCTCCAGAGGCACAAGTTGCCTTTGACCAATTAAAGACTCTCTTTACTTCTGCGCCCATACTGGTCCATCCAAATCCTGAATTGCCTTTTGTGGTTGAAGTAGACGCCTCAGACTCTGCTGTGGGAGCGGTCCTATCTCAAGGAGTTGGAGACAAGATGCAACTTCCACCATGTGCTTTTCTTTCTCATACCATGTCATCGGCAGAAAGAAATTACAACATAGGAAACAAAGAACTGTTGGCCATTAAAGTTGCTTTCTCTGAATGGAGACATCTTTTGGAAGGAGCTAATCATCCAATGATTGTACTTACTGACCACAAAAATTTAGAGTTCATCTGTAAAGCTAAGAGACTGCCTGGAAGACAAGCAAAATGGGCTTTGTTTTTCTCTAGATTTAATTTCATTATTTCTTATCGGCCAAGTTCAAGAAATGGCAAGGCTGATGCCTTGTCCAGGAATCTCGCTGAACCACAGGAGGGGTCTGAAACAGAGTCTACTATTTTATCTTCCAAAAATTTTGTAGGAATACTGGACTCCAAAGAACTTTTAAGCATGCTGAGAGAGGGATACCAGAATGACTCTCTTCTCAACCATCCTTCTAAAGATGTGGACCTTTCCTTTAAAGAGGGGGTTTGGAAGCAGAAACACAGAATATATGCCCCTGAATCTGCTCGACTTGAAGTTCTCAAACTAGTCCACATTTCAAAACTTGCAGGGCATCTTGGAGTCATGAAAACTTATGACCTACTGCTTCATTCATTTTGGTGGCCTAATTGTAAGAACGATGTTAGAAAATATGTTTTCTCCTGTTTAACATGTACCCGAAACAAGACACCGCAATCTCCTCCTCTAGGTCTTCTCCAACCACTTCCAGTTCCATCTAGGCCTTAGGGATCAATTTCCTTGGATTTTATTGTGGACCTTCCTCCTGCTAAAGAAATGACTACCATCCTTGTTGTTGTGCACTAACTCACAAAGATGGCCCATTGCATTCCAATTAGAGGAATTCCTACTACAGAACGAACTGCAGAATTAATGGTTAAGGAGATATTTAGGTTGCATGGAATTCCTGACAATGTAATTTCAGATAGAGGTGTTCAATTCACATCATGATTGTGGAAGAACTTCTGTACAGCTTTAGGAGTTACAGTTAATTGTCTTCTGCTTTTCATCCTCAGTCCAATGGCCAGACGGAAAGGACAAACCAAACTCTGGAACAATACCTCCGCTGTTTTATTTCCTATCTTCAAGATGATTGGGTGGACTATTTACTGACCGCAGAATTTGCCTACAACAACTTTAAACATAGTGTATCATCTCAAAGTCCATTTTTTGCTAACTTTGGCTTACATCCAGTATTTATTCCTAACCTCCCTCTTAGTACACCTATTTCTGCTGTTACTCACAGACTAAAGAAATTGCAAGAAACCCAGAGGAAACTAATAGAGATGCTACAAGAAGCCCAAGAAGACTATAGGAAAGCAGCTGATAAACATCTAAAAGTTCCTCGCACCTTTAAAGTTGGTGATAAGGTTTGGCTATCTACTAGAAATATGAAAACATATGTTCCATCCTTAAAATTGGGCCAAAAATTCATAGGACCTTTCCAGATTTCTACACAAGTTAACCAAGATGCCTTCCGTGTTAAACTTACTAACAGATTAAAAATACACCCTGTGTTCCACGTGTCATTGCTCAAGCCATTCAATGAAAACCCCTTTCCAGGGAGAAATCAGCCATCTCCTGCACCAGTAAAAGTCCAAGGGGAGGAAGAATACATTCTTGAGAAAATTTCAGAGAGTTCAAGTGCAATATCTGGTGCAATGGAAGGGTTATGGACCAGAAGAGAATTCATGGGAACCAGAAAACAATGTTCATGCCCCTAGGCTTACAAGGCTTTTCATCACAGACATTCAGAGAAACCAGCTCCTAAGTTGTCCAGAGGCCATCCTGGAAGGAGGGGACTACTGCCAGGACTCCTGCGTCCGGGGCCACAGCTCTTCTAACTGAGCTATTCAGCCTTCTGGGCAGCGCCTGTGCTGAACTGAACCCAGTTCCCTGCTCCTCTAGTTTCAGTTCCCGCCTCCCTGGATTGCTCCACCCTGTTCCCTGATTTAATATCCTATTTAAAGGGGTTGTCCGGGTTCAGAGCTGAACCTGGACATACCTCCATTTTCACCCAGGCAGCCCCCCGGACAGGAGCATCGGAGCAGTTCATGCTCTCCTTTGCCCTGTGCTTTTGCACAATACCCCTCTGACTGTTCAGTGCTGCGGAATATGGTGGCGCTATTATTATTATTATTATGATATAGAATCATTTTGGATAAGTTATCATGTTTAGCAGAAGACTTCAATTATGTTAATTTAATAAAGGGGGACGGTTTCTATATTGCGTCCGATTTGTGTCCCTAAATGATTGATGTGTGGAAACTGGTGTCAGATTTTCGCCTCTGACGTAGGGTGTCCACTGGCTTCACCCAAGAAAGCCGGACCTCACCGGCCACGCTCCCAATGGATAAACCACGCCCACATCAATGAAGTCACGCCCCAGCCTCCGTGAAGCCACAGTGCAATGCTGCTGTCTGAGCGTGAGCTACTGAAAGGGTGGACATCCCTGTGTCCGTCCAGCGCAGGGAGCCAGAAAACTGGACTGTCCGGCCTAAAACCGGATCTCTGGTCACCATACTCTGACGCCAGAACTGTTTAGCTTTGGGATTTATTAAATTTAATTATTCACCTGTTCTGTTATTTTTTATTGTTTTTGTGGTTGTGACATAAATAATATTATGTCATCTGTGAACATCGCTCGCTTTACTTCTGTTCTAGCGCCTCTACGTTTTATATTGTGGCAACACTGACAATCTACTCCAGTTGTGTCCTAAACTACTGCTGCCGGGAAGGTGTCTAGGCCTAGGTGGCTGCCGGGAAGGTGTCTGGGCCTAGGTGGCTGCCGGGAAGGTGTCTGGGCCTAGGTGGCTGCCGGGAAGGTGTCTGGGCCTAGGTGGCTTCAGGGAAGGTGTTTGGGCCTAAGTGGCTCCCGGGAAGGTGTCTAGGCCTAGGTGGCTGCCGGGAAGGTGTCTGGGCCTAGGTGGCTGCCGGGAAGGTGTCTGGGCCTAGGTGGCTGCCGGGAAGGTGTCTGGGCCTAGGTGGCTTCAGGGAAGGTGTCTGGGCCTAGGTGGCTTCAGGGAAGGTGTCTGGGCCTAGGTGGCTGCCGGGAAGGTGTCTGGGCCTAGGTGGCTTCAGGGAAGGTGTTTGGGCCTAAGTGGCTTCAGGGAAGGTGTCTGGGCCCAGGTGCCTTCAGGTAAGGTGTCTGGGCCTAGGTGGATTCAGGGAAGGTGTCTGGGCCTAGGTGGCTTCAGGAAAGGTGTCTGGGCCTAGGTGGCTTCAGGGAAGGTGTCTGGGTCTAGGTGGCTGCCGGGAAGGTGTCTGGGCCTAGGTGGCTTCAGGTAAGGTGTCTGGGCCTAAGTGGCTGCCGGGAAGGTGTCTGGGCCTAGGTGGCTCCGGGAAAGGTCTCCTAGGTGAGCAGGTATTTCCCAGAACCTCTAAGAACATTCCACCAAAAATCCTGCGCCCAATCTGCTGCTGGTTTTGTAGATCCTGGTCTCCCTCTGGCCCTGTGCAGGTCGTGGCTGCTGACACTACACCTCTGCTGATTGAAGCCGTTCACGTTGAGATCTGTTCTCTGTATAATTGAGAACCCGCCGCTAATGTCACCCTGGGTCTGCCACGGCTCCAGCTACATAATCCAGGTATTAACTGGACCTCTAGTGAGAAATGGGGGCCCAAATATTCCTGGCTGTGTTCATTGCTAGTCTCGCTGAGGAGCTGGAACATGTCCGGGACTTGATGTCTAGTGATGGTTCTGATTCTTCCTCTGCACGGACCATACAATTGAGCCATTGACTTATTGCCTGCGGTTAAGTCTCCTAAAGGGAGGATCTCTCTGGACCTGAACGCCAGGCCATGAGGGATTCAGGAAAGTTTACAGAAGGGGCATGTTCAGCTCTCTAGGTCTCCAATGGGGCTGGATTTGTCTTGGTCAGTAAAAAAGAAGGTGGACTCCGGCCTTGAATTGATTATAGGGAGCTGAATTACGGTGAAGAATCAGTGTCATTGATTGTAGACTTCTTTAACCAGGTTCTGCGGGCTCGGTGGGTTATAAGCTTGACCTCCGGGGGGGGGGGCTTATAATCTTATCTGTATTAAGGAAGGGGATGAGTGGAGACAGCGTTTAATACCCCTGAGGGTCATTTTGAATACCCAGTCATGCCTTTTGGGTTAAGCAATGCTTCTTCATCTTCCAGAATCCGGTGAACAGTATTTTCAGGGAATGTATCGGGAGGTTCGTTGTCTTTTATCTGGATGATATATTGATCTATTCTACAGACTGGGCATCACATATACAACATGTCAGGATGGTCTTACAGATACTCTCTCATAACCATTTGGATCTGTCAGGGGTTCAAGAGGTGCTCTTCTCAGGTCTATTCTTACTCCAAGGGCATTTAAGATGAACTCTGCTAAGGTCCAAGCTGTAATGGACTGGGTCCATCCCTCTTCTCTTAAAGTATTACAGTATTGCTTTCTTGGATTATTGAACTATTACCACAGGTTCATAAAAAGTCTTCGGTAATGGTCAAGCCTCTCATGGACGTGACCTAAAAGGGGGCGATCTACTTCATTGGCAACCAGGCGCGGTTGCAGCCTTTGACTTTTGTGGTGGAGGTTGATGCCTCTGAGGTTGGAGTGGCAGGCATGTTGTCCCAGGAAACATCGTCACTCACCTCAGACCATGTGGTTATTTTTTCGGAAGTTCTGAGATTGGTAACAGCTTCACTATCTGGAGGGACCTCAGCATCAAGTAATGGTCCTTAGGTTTTTAGAATTGTCTGAACCCTAGGCAGGCTTGGTTTGAACCATCTTTCACTCTATTACATGTAGGCCTGGTCCTAAGAATATTATGGCCGATGCCTTGTCTAGGAGTTTCTGTGCCAGTCGTACCCCGAAGCCCAATCCTGAACCTATGTTCCCTGAGGTCATTGCCATTCCTGCCATCTCCTCTGATTTGGCATCTGAGATTAGAGCCAACCAGGATTTGGCCGGAGAGCCTTCCCGAAGGTAAATCATCTTTCGTCTCCTCCTCCTGGACAAGCCTAATATGAAAGGCAATAAATGACACAATATTAATAACCAATCAGAGTCAGAACATTTCTGCTCCGACTCCTCAGCCCTGGCGCCCGGACTTCTCGCTGACATTATCTTCTATTCCATTGTCTTATATTCTGCTCTGTTACATTGTATTACATGACGTATTATGTTTCTCTTACATTCTATGACAATATATTCATTACACGGTGTGGATCTCAGCAGGTGCACAGATAAGGTCTGTGGTTATGGGTGATGGCAGGTTTACATTCGGCACATTCCTTGTGAAGTGACGCAGGCTCGGGGTGTGGCCCTCACTGTACACCTGAGCGACTGCTCCAACCTGTTCAGGCACAAGGAGGGGGGGGGGGGGGGGGGGGGAAGGCGACAGCAGGTGATAAAAGGGCAGCGGCGGGAGATGAGCCCTGTATGAGGAAGTCACAGCTTCTCCCCAACAAGCAGGAAATACAGAGAGAGAAAAAGAGAGAGAGAGACAGCAGGTAAGTCCTCGACCCCTACATGTGCTTCAACTCAGCCTGCCCCATATCTAGGCCTGCCACTCAGCCTGCCCCATCCATCAGCCTCCCTGTACCTCAGCCTCCCCGTACCTCAGCCTCCCCATCTATCTGCCTGACACTCAGCCTGCCCCATATCTAGGCCTGCCACTCAGCCTGCCCCATCCATCAGCCTCCCTGTACCTCAGCCTCCCCACCTATCTGCCTGACACTCAGCCTGCCCCATATCTAGGCCTGCCACTCAGCCTGCCCCATCCATCAGCCTCCCTGTACCTCAGCCTCCCCATCTATCTGCCTGACACTCAGCCTGCCCCATATCTAGGCCTGCCACTCAGCCTGCCCCATCCATCAGCCTCCCTGTACCTCAGCCTCCCCGTACCTCAGCCTCCCCATCTATCTGCCTGACACTCAGCCTGCCCCATACACAACCTTTTGAAGACATCCCTAGCCCATCTTATGTCTCCTAACATTTCATCCTGTGTGTGACATAGTATGACGTCTGTAAGATTGTATCCTCTGTGTGTGACATAGTATGACGTCTGTAAGATTGTATCCTGTGTGTGTGACATAGTATGACGTCTGTAAGATTGTATCCTCTGTGTGTGACATAGTATGACGTCTGTAAGATTGTATCCTGTGTGTGTGACATAGTATGATGTCTGTAAGATTGTATCCTCTGTGTGTGACATAGTATGACGTCTGTAAGATTGTATCCTGTGTGTGTGACATAGTATGATGTCTGTAAGATTGTATCCTGTGTGTGTGACATAGTATGACGTCTGTAAGATTGTATCCTGTGTGTGTGACATAGTATGATGTCTGTAAGATTGTATCCTGTGTGTGTGACATAGTATGACGTCTGTAAGATTGTATCCTGTGTGTGTGACATAGTATGACGTCTGTAAGATTGTATCCTGTGTGTGTGACATAGTATGACGTCTGTAAGATTGTATCCTGTGTGTGTGACATAGTATGATGTCTGTAAGATTGTATCCTGTGTGTGTGACATAGTATGACGTCTGTAAGATTGTATCCTGTGTGTGTGACATAGTATGACGTCTGTAAGATTGTATCCTGTGTGTGTGACATAGTATGATGTCTGTAAGATTGTATCCTGTGTGTGTGACATAGTATGACGTCTGTAAGATTGTATCCTGTGTGTGTGACATAGTATGATGTCTGTAAGATTGTATCCTGTGTGTGTGACATAGTATGACGTCTGTAAGATTGTATCCTCTGTGTGTGACATAGTATGATGTCTGTAAGATTGTATCCTGTGTGTGTGACATAGTATGATGTCTGTAAGATTGTATCCTCTGTGTGTGACCTAGTATGACGTCTGTAAGATTGTATCCTGTGTGTGACATAGTATGACGTCTGTAAGATTGTATCCTGTGTGTGTGACATAGTATGACGTCTGTAAGATTGTATCATGTGTGTGTGACATAGTATGACGTGTGTAAGATTGTATCCAGTGTGTGTGACATAGTATGACGTCTGTAAGATTGTATCCTCTGTGTGTGACATAGTATGACGTCTGTAAGATTGTATCCTGTGTGTGTGACATAGTATGATGTCTGTAAGATTGTATCCTCTGTGTGTGACATAGTATGACGTCTGTAAGATTGTATCCTGTGTGTGTGACATAGTATGATGTCTGTAAGATTGTATCCTGTGTGTGTGACATAGTATGACGTCTGTAAGATTGTATCCTGTGTGTGTGACATAGTATGACGTCTGTAAGATTGTATCCTGTGTGTGTGACATAGTATGACGTCTGTAAGATTGTATCCTGTGTGTGTGACATAGTATGACGTCTGTAAGATTGTATCCTGTGTGTGTGACATAGTATGACGTCTGTAAGATTGTATCCTGTGTGTGTGACATAGTATGATGTCTGTAAGATTGTATCCTGTGTGTGTGACATAGTATGACGTCTGTAAGATTGTATCCTGTGTGTGTGACATAGTATGACGTCTGTAAGATTGTATCCTGTGTGTGTGACATAGTATGATGTCTGTAAGATTGTATCCTGTGTGTGTGACATAGTATGACGTCTGTAAGATTGTATCCTGTGTGTGTGACATAGTATGATGTCTGTAAGATTGTATCCTGTGTGTGTGACATAGTATGATGTCTGTAAGATTGTATCCTGTGTGTGTGACATAGTATGACGTCTGTAAGATTGTATCCTGTGTGTGTGACATAGTATGACGTCTGTAAGATTGTATCCTGTGTGTGTGACATAGTATGATGTCTGTAAGATTGTATCCTGTGTGTGTGACATAGTATGACGTCTGTAAGATTGTATCCTGTGTGTGACATAGTATGACGTCTGTAAGATTGTATCCTGTGTGTGTGACATAGTATGACGTCTGTAAGATTGTATCCTGTGTGTGTGACCTAGTATGACGTCTGTAAGATTGTATCCTGTGTGTGACATAGTATGACGTCTGTAAGATTGTATCCTGTGTGTGTGACATAGTATGACGTCTGTAAGATTGTATCATGTGTGTGTGACATAGTATGACGTCTGTAAGATTGTATCCTGTGTGTGTGACATAGTATGACGTCTGTAAGATTGTATCCTGTGTGTGTGACATAGTATGATGTCTGTAAGATTGTATCCTGTGTGTGTGACATAGTATGACGTCTGTAAGATTGTATCCTCTGTGTGTGTGACATAGTATGACGTCTGTAAGATTGTATCCTGTGTGTGTGACATAGTATGATGTCTGTAAGATTGTATCCTGTGTGTGTGACATAGTATGATGTCTGTAAGATTGTATCCTGTGTGTGTGACATAGTATGATGTGTGTAAGATTGTATCCTGTGTGTGTGACATAGTATGATGTCTGTAAGATTGTATCCTGTGTGTGTGACATAGTATGATGTCTGTAAGATTGTATCCTGTGTGTGTGACATAGTATGACGTCTGTAAGATTGTATCCTGTGTGTGTGACATAGTATGACGTCTGTAAGATTGTATCCTGTGTGTGTGACATAGTATGATGTCTGTAAGATTGTATCCTGTGTGTGTGACATAGTATGATGTCTGTAAGATTGTATCCTGTGTGTGTGACATAGTATGATGTCTGTAAGATTGTATCCTGTGTGTGTGACATAGTATGATGTCTGTAAGATTGTATCCTGTGTGTGTGACATAGTATGACGTCTGTAAGATTGTATCATGTGTGTGTGACATAGTATGACGTCTGTAAGATTGTATCCTGTGTGTGTGACATAGTATGACGTCTGTAAGATTGTATCCTGTGTGTGTGACATAGTATGACGTCTGTAAGATTGTATCCTGTGTGTGTGACATAGTATGACGTCTGTAAGATTGTATCCTGTGTGTGTGATATAGTATGACGTCTGTAAGATTGTATCCTGTGTGTGTGACATAGTATGATGTCTGTAAGATTGTATCCTCTGTGTGTGACATAGTATGACGTCTGTAAGATTGTATCCTGTGTGTGTGACATAGTATGACGTCTGTAAGATTGTATCCTGTGTGTGTGACATAGTATGACGTCTGTAAGATTGTATCCTGTGTGCGTGACATAGTATGACGTCTGTAAGATTGTATCCTGTGTGCGTGACATAGTATGATGTCTGTAAGATTGTATCATGTGTGTGTGACATAGTATGACGTCTGTAAGATTGTATCCTGTGTGTGTGACATAGTATGACGTCTGTAAGATTGTATCCTGTGTGTGTGACATAGTATGACGTCTGTAAGATTGTATCGTGTGTGTGTGACATAGTATGACGTCTGTAAGATTGTATCCTGTGTGTGTGACATAGTATGATGTCTGTAAGATTGTATCCTGTGTGTGTGACATAGTATGACGTCTGTAAGATTGTATCCTGTGTGTGTGACATAGTATGATGTCTGTAAGATTGTATCCTGTGTGTGTGACATAGTATGACGTCTGTAAGATTGTATCCTGTGTGTGACATAGTATGACGTCTGTAAGATTGTATCATGTGTGTGATATAGTATGATGTCTGTAAGATTGTATCCTGTGTGTGTGACATAGTATGACGTCTGTAAGATTGTATCATGTGTGTGATATAGTATGATGTCTGTAAGATTGTATCATGTGTGTGATATAGTATGATGTCTGTAAGATTGTATCCTGTGTGTGTGATATAGTATGATGTCTGTAAGATTGTATCCTGTGTGTGTGATATAGTATGATGTCTGTAAGATTGTATCCTGTGTGTGTGACATAGTATGATGTGTGTAAGATTGTATACTGTGTGTGACATAGTATGACGTCTGTACCCCCCATATAACATTACACTGGACCCCCCATATTATAATAGTTATAATGGACCCCCCTAAAACAAGAAGTGCTGTGTCTTTGGCGGTCTCGTGATTGTTGGCGGTGGTATTACACGTCTCGGTCAGCGTCCCTCAGGGACTGCTCGTTGTAGTTGTGATAAAACTTATTTAAATGTGGTGGCAACGGCGGAAACGTCTCTCTAATGCTGGTGACGTGGACGCGGCCTACACTTCCTGGAGGGGGACCATGCTTCCTGACTGTCACCACATCCTAGTGTGCACACGTCCCGAGATTGTCCTGCAACACCTGGCTACAGACACATCCTGTACCACATCCTGGAGCTGCTGACGCTACCCTCCTGACACTGAGGGAAATATCATGTGACTGCATGTCTCTCTGTACGGACACTGCACAGTACCACTCCTCTGTGTATGGACACTGCACAGTACCACTCCTCTGTGTATGGACACTGCACAGTACCATTTCTCTGTGTATGGACACTGCACAGTACCACTCCTCTGTGTATGGACACTGCACAGTACCACTCCTCTGTGTATGGACACTGCACAGTACCACTCCTCTCTGTACGGACACTGCACAGTACCACTCCTCTCTGTACGGATACTGCACAGTACCACTCCTCTGTGTATGGACACTGCACAGTACCACTCCTCTGTGTATGGACACTGCACAGTACCACTCCTCTGTGTATGGACACTGCACAGTACCACTCCTCTGTGTACGGATACTGCACAGTACCACTCCTCTGTGTATGGACACTGCACAGTACCACTCCTCTGTGTATGGACACTGCATAGTACCATTTCTCTGTGTATGTGCAATGACCAGGAACGGGTATGCTGATGCCACTTATGCAGTGTGTCAGGATATGGGTAGATAACAGTTTGTAGTTTTGTTCGTGACGCCATTTGCAGCGTGCGCAGGGTACTGTCACAGGGTTCTCCGAAGGTGTTATAACGCACGTTCCAGATTAGGAATGCCAGAGTGGTGTAATGGCCTATAACAGTGTTGGCGAACCTATGGCACGGGTGCCAGAGGTGGCACTCAGAGCTGTCTCTGTGGGCACCCGCACCCTGGAAAAAGTCTATGTTTTACCAATATGCCTTAGACTATTCCTGCCACTCATCAGCGCAGGGCGCACTATGTACAGCGCAGGCAGCGCACTGCATGTAGGCAGGCTATTATAGCTAAATGATAAAGTACATGGGAGATATACTATACTGGACTGTAGTACTCAGGGTAAATTGCCATGTTGGCACTTTGCGATAAATAAGTAGGTTTTGGGTCGCAGTTTGGGCACCCGGGCTCTAAAAAGTTCGCCATCACTGGCCTATAATGTCTCTGTATGGTGGTGATAATAGTGTTAACGGTGTCTCCTACCTGGGTACGGCTGGACTCCTGGCTTCTGGCTCACTTGCAATAAATTGAGTGTAGTGATAGTAGGAGTAATAGAGGGATTTTGCAGCAAAAAATGATGTCCAGACCTTTAGGTGAAATTCAAACTTGGCTTTACTGAAGATAACTTTCATCCTAGCAATGTACAACTTTGGTCTCTGGTCCCAGCAGGTATTGGCAATGGTTGGCAGGAATGAATCTTCTGCACTATAAATCTGGAGCTTGCAGGATAAGACGTCTGCTTAGTAGCTCTGCAACTGTGGCAGGAATTTGGCTTCTGCACTTCTCTATGTCTTCTGCTTTATGGGGACTGACTAGCTGAGGAGGAATATGGCTTCTCCTGGGTCTCTGGACTTTACTCACAGTTATATTCTCAGAGAATGCTTTTTTCCTGGAATTCTGGAGTTTGTCTTCTTGCTTCATCCAGCCGAGGCTGCAGGGCTCAGACTGGGTATATGATCAATGTCTCAGCCGGGACAAGATCCTGGCTGTCTTCCCTATATCGGGGGACTCCTGAAGACTATCACACAGCCCTCCCCAACCGGGGTGGCTGGCACACTGACTCTAACTTTCTTCCCTCTCCATGCTGCAGGATGTGGGAGCAGTCCACACCTCCACAGGGGGGGTGCGCTAAGCTGGAATGAACCATTCCAGCCTAGATATACTAAACTAGAACTAAATCCTTACCAAACCATTGCTGCCACCTGCTGGTGAACATGGAAAATGAGAAGGAAATTCATATTTAACAAGGTTTTACATGCACAGTTGTAAAGACATGAGCAAAATCATATCAGATGACAAGGGAAAGGCTCTTAGAAGATAGTAGCGGGGTAGAGGAGTGTAGTAACACAACTCTGGGGTGTTACATATGGACACTGCACAGTACCACTCCTCTGTGTATGGACACTGCACAGTACCACTCCTCTGTGTACGGACACTGCACAGTACCACTCCTCTGTGTACGGACACTGCACAGTACCACTCCTCTCTGTACGGACACTGCACAGTACCACTCCTCTGTGTACGGACACTGCACAGTACCACTCCTCTGTGTATGGACACTGCACAGTACCACTCCTCTCTGTACGGACACTGCACAGTACCACTCCTCTCTGTACGGACACTGCACAGTACCACTCCTCTCTGTACGGACACTGCACAGTACCACTCCTCTCTGTACGGACACTGCACAGTACCACTCCTCTGTGTACGGACACTGCACAGTACCACTCCTCTGTGTATGGACACTGCACAGTACCACTCCTCTAATTCTGTACTGGGAATATAGATCTAGTGATGGTCTGTATTGATGGTAAAGATGTGATTATGAGTTTTGGGCTATAGATCTGGTGATGATCAGTTTTGGGGTATAGCTTAGTGTTGATCGAGCACCAAAGTGCTCAGGTGCTGGAGTAGAGCACAATGGAAGTCATTACACCAGGCGCCCCTGCTCTGAAGGCGTCTGGTTCACATGAAAAGGTCAGAAATGGATGGAAACACCACCGAGATGGTTCGGGAACAGCAGGGGGGGGAGTCTGGATGCATCTTGGACTCCCAGGTCGCTGCTGGGAACCATGCTGTCCGAGTAGTGCGCCACTTTTACAGACTGACAATAATTTGCACAAAACCGAAGAAAAAAATTCTATTTTAGAGGAAAAATTGTTAGGAAACATTCTTTCCCGTATATTTACTTGTATATAAAGTGCAAGTTCAGCCAAACATTACCAGGAAGAGGCTCCGATACAACCTGTATATAGCAGAGAACCAGCAGCAAGGTGGATAAAAAGGGGGAAAGGACCCACCCCAAGTATCACACCATGATGAGCGCCAATCTCAGGAATAACCGGTTAAATACGGAATGAAATTCCTAAGAAATAATAACACCCCCGAACACAGAGGACGGTGTGCGGTGTCAGTGCAAATGAACGTGAGATATAATAAAGTGCATTCAAGGGCAAGTCACCCCCCCGGCCGGGATCACTTGTAGAATGGTAGAGGTTGGTACCAACGCACTGGATGTGTAGCCAAGATGTAATTCAGCACACGGATCCACGAATACGTGTCCAATCCTCTTTATTTATAAATATACGGCTCAACGCGTTTCAGGGGTCACAACACCCCCTTCCTCAGGAGCTGCTCCATTCCTAAGGTGTTCAGCCCAGTCTACACCCAGAGCAGCCTCCTCTGTCCGACTATCTTATCTTTATCCTTTCAATCTCACCGTCCTTTGGCGCCCTTGTCTTTATCCTACTTCTTCTAGTACAATGTTAGTCCTGTGAAGCCTCTGGATAACCTCCTTGTTTTTCCTGCTTGAGTTTTTTTTCCACGTGACTACAACCTGTATATCACATAAAGGAGGCCTCGTTCACTGTGTGGTACAATGGTTCAGGTAGTGGGAATCCTACACTCATAAAGCCTATGCACTAAGGGAAAGGGCTGCCAAATATTACAGGGAAGAGGCACTCCGACACAACCTGTATATGACATAAAGGAGGGCCTCATACACAGCCTTGAAAAATTATGATTGATGGTCTGCTGGTGACCCTCAAAAACATTTGGAGCAAGGGCCTGCTGGTGACCCTCTAAAACATTAAGAGCAGTGGCCTGCTGCTGATCTGACCATCTAACACATCAGGGGTGAGGGCCTGCCGCTGTTATGACCATCTAAAACATTAGGGGTGAGGGCCTGCCGCTGTTATGACCATCTAAAAAATTAGGGGTGAGGGCCTGCTGCTGAGCTGACCATGTAAAACATTAGGGGTGAGGGCCTGCTGCTGATCTGACCATCTAACACATTAGGGGCGAGGGCCTGCTGCTGATCTGACC
The DNA here is from genome assembly GCF_905171765.1 of Bufo bufo. Taxonomy (NCBI): domain Eukaryota; kingdom Metazoa; phylum Chordata; class Amphibia; order Anura; family Bufonidae; genus Bufo; species Bufo bufo. The sequence goes on from NC_053391.1 coordinate 786,386, forward strand.
ATCTAAAACATTAGGGGTGAGGGCCTGCTGCTGATCTGACCCTCTAACACATTAGGGGTGAGGGCCTGCTGCTGATCTGACCCTCTAAAACATTAGGGGTGAGGGCCTGCTGCTGATCTGACCCTCTAAAACATTAGGGATGAGGGCCTGCTGCTGATCTGACCCTCTAAAACATTAGGGGCGAGGGCCTGCTGCTGATCTGACCATCTAAAACATTAGGGGCGAGGGTCTGCTGCTGATCTGACCATCTAACACATTAGGGGTGAGGGTCTGCTGCTGATCTGACCATCTAAAACATTAGGGGTGAGGGCCTGCTGCTGATCTGACCATCTAAAACATTAGGGGTGAGGGTCTGCTGCTGATCTGACCATCTAAAACATTAGGGGTGAGGGTCTGCTGCAGATCTGACCATCTAAAACATTAGGGGTGAGGGCCTGCCGCTGATCTGACCATCTAAAACATTAGGGGTGAGGGTCTGCTGCTGATCTGACCATCTAAAACATTAGGGGTGAGGGTCTGCTGCTGATCTGACCATCTAAAACATTAGGGGCGAGGGCCTGCTGCTGATCTGACCCTCTAAAACATTAGGGGTGAGGGCCTGCTGCTGATCTGACCCTCTAAAACATTAGGGGTGAGGGCCTGCTGCTGAGCTGACCCTCTATAACATTAGGGGTGAGGGTCTGCTGCTGATCTGACCCTCTAAAACATTAGGGGTGAGGGTCTGCTGCTGATCTGACCCTCTAAAACATTAGGGGTGAGGGTCTGCTGCTGAGCTGACCATGTAAAACATTAGGGGTGAGGGCCTGCTGCTGATCTGACCATCTAAAACATTAGGGGTGAGGGCCTGCTGCTGATCTGACCATCTAACACATTAGGGGTGAGGGTCTGCTGCTGATCTGACCATCTAACACATTAGGGGTGAGGGTCTGCTGCTGATCTGACCCTCTAAAATATTAGGGGTGAGGGTCTGCTGCTGATCTGACCATCTAAAACATTAGGGGTGAGGGTCTGCTGCTGATCTGACCCTCTAAAACATTAGGGGCGAGGGCCTGCTGCTGATCTGACCATCTAAAACATTAGGGGCGAGGGTCTGCTGCTGATCTGACCATCTAACACATTAGGGGTGAGGGTCTGCTGCTGATCTGACCATCTAAAACATTAGGGGTGAGGGCCTGCTGCTGATCTGACATCTAAAACATTAGGGGTGAGGGCCTGCTGCTGATCTGACCATCTAACACATTAGGGGCGAGGGCCTGCTGCTGATCTGACCATCTAAAACATTAGGGGTGAGGGCCTGCTGCTGATCTGACCATCTAAAACATTAGGGGTGAGGGTCTGCTGCTGATCTGACCATCTAAAACATTAGGGGTGAGGGTCTGCTGCAGATCTGACCATCTAAAACATTAGGGGTGAGGGCCTGCTGCTGATGTGACCATCTAAAACATTAGGGGTGAGGGTCTGCTGCTGATCTGACCATGTAAAACATTAGGGGTGAGGTCCTGCTGCTGAGCTGACCATCTAACACATTAGGGGCGAGGGCCTGCTGCTGATCTGACCATCTAAAACATTAGGGGTGAGGGTCTGCTGCTGATCTGACCATCTAAAACATTAGGGGTGAGGGCCTGCCGCTGATCTGACCATCTAAAACATTAGGGGTGAGGGTCTGCTGCTGATCTGACCCTCTAAAACATTAGGGGTGAGGGCCTGCTGCTGATCTGACCATCTATAACATTAGGGGTGAGGGTCTGCTGCTGATCTGACCATCTAACACATTAGGGGTGAGGGCCTGCTGCTGATCTGACCATCTAAAACATTAGGGGTGAGGGCCTGCTGCTGATCTGACCATATAAAACATTAGGGGGCGAGGGCCTGCTGCTGATCTGACCATCTAAAACATTAGGGGTGAGGGTCTGCTGCTGATCTGACATCTATAACATTAGGGGTGAGGGCCTGCTGCTGAGCTGACCTTCTAAAACATTAGGGGGCGAGGTCCTGCTGCTGATCTGACCCTCTAAAACATTAGGGGCGAGGGCCTGCTGCTGATCTGACCCTCTAAAACATTAGGGGTGAGGGTCTGCTGCTGATCTGACCATATAAAACATTAGGGGGCGAGGGTCTGCTGCTGATCTGACCATCTAAAACATTAGGGGTGAGGGTCTGCTGCTGATCTGACCATCTAAAACATTAGGGGTGAGGGCCTGCTGCTGATCTGACCATCTAAAACATTAGGGGTGAGGGTCTGCTGCTGATCTGACCATCTAAAACATTAGGGGTGAGGGTCTGCTGCTGAGCTGACCATCTAAAACATTAGGGGCGAGGGCCTGCTGCTGATCTGACATCTAAAACATTAGGGGTGAGGGCCTGCTGCTGATCTGACCCTCTAAAACATTAGGGGTGAGGGCCTGCTGCTGATCTGACCCTCTAAAACATTAGGGGTGAGGGCCTGCTGCTGAGCTGACCCTCTATAACATTAGGGGTGAGGGCCTGCTGCTGATCTGACCCTCTAAAACATTAGGGGTGAGGGTCTGCTGCTGATCTGACCCTCTAAAACATTAGGGGTGAGGGCCTGCTGCTGAGCTGACCATGTAAAACATTAGGGGTGAGGGCCTGCTGCTGATCTGACCCTCTAAAACATTAGGGGTGAGGGTCTGCTGCTGATCTGACCCTCTAAAACATTAGGGGTGAGGGTCTGCTGCTGATCTGACCATCTAAAACATTAGGGGCGAGGGCCTGCTGCTGATCTGACCATCTAACACATTAGGGGTGAGGGTCTGCTGCTGAGCTGACCATCTAAAACATTAGGGGTGAGGGCCTGCTGCTGATCTGACCCTCTAAAACATTAGGGGTGAGGGTCTGCTGCTGATCTGACCATGTAAAACATTAGGGGTGAGGTCCTGCTGCTGAGCTGACCATCTAAAACATTAGGGGTGAGGGTCTGCTGCTGATCTGACCATCTAAAACATTAGGGGCGAGGGTCTGCTGCTGATGTGACCTTCTAAAACATTAGGGGCGAGGGCCTGCTGCTGATCTGACCATCTAAAACATTAGGGGCGAGGGTCTGCTGCTGATCTGACCATCTAACACATTAGGGGTGAGGGTCTGCTGCTGATCTGACCATCTAACACATTAGGGGTGAGGGTCTGCTGCTGATCTGACCATCTAACACATTAGGGGTGAGGGCCTGCTGCTGATGTGACCATCTAAAACATTAGGGGTGAGGTCCTGCTGCTGAGCTGACCATCTAACACATTAGGGGCGAGGGCCTGCTGCTGATCTGACCCTCTAAAACATTAGGGGTGAGGGCCTGCCGCTGATCTGACCATCTAAAACATTAGGGGTGAGGGTCTGCTGCTGATCTGACCCTCTAAAACATTAGGGGTGAGGGCCTGCTGCTGATATGACCCTCTAACACATTAGGGGCGAGGGTCTGCTGCTGATCTGACCCTCTAAAACATTAGGGGCGAGGGCCTGCTGCTGATCTGACCCTCTAAAACATTAGGGGCGAGGGCCTGCTGCTGATCTGACCATCTAAAACATTAGGGGTGAGGGTCTGCTGCTGATCTGACCATCTAAAACATTAGGGGTGAGGGTCTGCTGCTGATCTGACATCTAAAACATTAGGGGTGAGGTCCTGCTGCTGATCTGACATCTATAACATTAGGGGTGAGGGTCTGCTGCTGATCTGACCCTCTAAAACATTAGGGGTGAGGGCCTGCCGCTGATCTGACCATCTAAAACATTAGGGGTGAGGGTCTGCTGCTGATCTGACCCTCTAAAACATTAGGGGTGAGGTCCTGCTGCTGATCTGACCATCTAAAACATTAGGGGTGAGGGTCTGCTGCTGATCTGACCCTCTAAAACATTAGGGGTGAGGGCCTGCCGCTGATCTGACCATCTAAAACATTAGGGGTGAGGGTCTGCTGCTGATCTGACCCTCTAAAACATTAGGGGTGAGGGCCTGCTGCTGATCTGACCCTCTAACACATTAGGGGCGAGGGTCTGCTGCTGATCTGACCCTCTAAAACATTAGGGGCGAGGGCCTGCTGCTGATCTGACCCTCTAAAACATTAGGGGCGAGGGCCTGCTGCTGATCTGACCATCTAAAACATTAGGGGTGAGGGTCTGCTGCTGATCTGACCATCTAAAACATTAGGGGTGAGGTCCTGCTGCTGATCTGACATCTATAACATTAGGGGCGAGGGTCTGCTGCTGAGCTGACCCTCTAAAACATTAGGGGCGAGGGTCTGCTGCTGAGCTGACCCTCTAAAACATTAGGGGCGAGGGCCTGCTGCTGATCTGACCCTCTAAAACATTAGGGGTGAGGTCCTGCTGCTGATCTGACCATATAAAACATTAGGGGGCGAGGGCCTGCTGCTGATCTGACCATCTAAAACATTAGGGGTGAGGGTCTGCTGCTGAGCTGACCATCTAAAACATTAGGGGTGAGGGCCTGCTGCTGATCTGACCATCTAAAACATTAGGGGTGAGGGTCTGCTGCTGAGCTGACCATCTAAAACATTAGGGGCGAGGGCCTGCTGCTGAACTGACATCTAAAACATTAGGGGTGAGGGCCTGCTGCTGATCTGACCCTCTAAAACATTAGGGGTGAGGGCCTGCTGCTGATCTGACCCTCTAAAACATTAGGGGTGAGGGCCTGCTGCTGATCTGACCCTCTAAAACATTAGGGGTGAGGGTCTGCTGCTGATCTGACCATCTAAAACATTAGGGGTGAGGGCCTGCTGCTGATCTGACCATCTAAAACATTAGGGGTGAGGGTCTGCTGCTGATCTGACCATCTAAAACATTAGGGGTGAGGGCCTGCTGCTGATCTGACCATCTAAAACATTAGGGGTGAGGGCCTGCTGCTGATCTGACCCTCTATAACATTAGGGGTGAGGGTCTGCTGCTGATCTGACCCTCTAAAACATTAGGGGTGAGGGTCTGCTGCTGATCTGACCCTCTAAAACATTAGGGGTGAGGGCCTGCTGCTGAGCTGACCATGTAAAACATTAGGGGTGAGGGCCTGCTGCTGATCTGACCCTCTAAAACATTAGGGGTGAGGGTCTGCTGCTGATCTGACCCTCTAAAACATTAGGGGTGAGGGTCTGCTGCTGATCTGACCATCTAACACATTAGGGGTGAGGGTCTGCTGCTGATCTGACATCTAAAACATTAGGGGCGAGGGCCTGCTGCTGATCTGACATCTAAAACATTAGGGGTGAGGGCCTGCTGCTGATCTGACATCTAAAACATTAGGGGTGAGGGCCTGCTGCTGATCTGACCATCTAAAACATTAGGGGTGAGGGTCTGCTGCTGATCTGACCCTCTAAAACATTAGGGGCGAGGGCCTGCTGCTGATCTGACATCTAAAACATTAGGGGTGAGGTCCTGCTGCTGATCTGACATCTATAACATTAGGGGCGAGGGTCTGCTGCTGAGCTGACCCTCTAAAACATTAGGGGCGAGGGTCTGCTGCTGAGCTGACCCTCTAAAACATTAGGGGCGAGGGCCTGCTGCTGATCTGACCCTCTAAAACATTAGGGGCGAGGGCCTGCTGCTGATCTGACATCTAAAACATTAGGGGTGAGGGCCTGCTGCTGATCTGACCATCTAAAACATTAGGGGTGAGGGTCTGCTGCTGATCTGACCCTCTAAAACATTAGGGGCGAGGGCCTGCTGCTGATCTGACATCTAAAACATTAGGGGTGAGGTCCTGCTGCTGATCTGACATCTATAACATTAGGGGCGAGGGTCTGCTGCTGAGCTGACCCTCTAAAACATTAGGGGCGAGGGTCTGCTGCTGAGCTGACCCTCTAAAACATTAGGGGCGAGGGTCTGCTGCTGAGCTGACCCTCTAAAACATTAGGGGCGAGGGCCTGCTGCTGATCTGACCCTCTAAAACATTAGGGGTGAGGTCCTGCTGCTGATCTGACCATATAAAACATTAGGGGGCGAGGGCCTGCTGCTGATCTGACCATCTAAAACATTAGGGGTGAGGGTCTGCTGCTGAGCTGACCATCTAAAACATTAGGGGTGAGGGCCTGCTGCTGATCTGACCATCTAAAACATTAGGGGTGAGGGTCTGCTGCTGAGCTGACCATCTAAAACATTAGGGGCGAGGGCCTGCTGCTGAACTGACATCTAAAACATTAGGGGTGAGGGCCTGCTGCTGATCTGACCCTCTAAAACATTAGGGGTGAGGGCCTGCTGCTGATCTGACCCTCTAAAACATTAGGGGTGAGGGCCTGCTGCTGATCTGACCCTCTAAAACATTAGGGGTGAGGGTCTGCTGCTGATCTGACCATCTAAAACATTAGGGGTGAGGGTCTGCTGCTGATCTGACCATCTAAAACATTAGGGGTGAGGGCCTGCTGCTGATCTGACCATCTAAAACATTAGGGGTGAGGGCCTGCTGCTGATCTGACCCTCTATAACATTAGGGGTGAGGGTCTGCTGCTGATCTGACCCTCTAAAACATTAGGGGTGAGGGTCTGCTGCTGATCTGACCCTCTAAAACATTAGGGGTGAGGGCCTGCTGCTGAGCTGACCATGTAAAACATTAGGGGTGAGGGCCTGCTGCTGATCTGACCCTCTAAAACATTAGGGGTGAGGGTCTGCTGCTGATCTGACCCTCTAAAACATTAGGGGTGAGGGTCTGCTGCTGATCTGACCATCTAACACATTAGGGGTGAGGGTCTGCTGCTGATCTGACATCTAAAACATTAGGGGCGAGGGCCTGCTGCTGATCTGACATCTAAAACATTAGGGGTGAGGGTCTGCTGCTGATCTGACATCTAAAACATTAGGGGTGAGGGCCTGCTGCTGATCTGACCATCTAAAACATTAGGGGTGAGGGTCTGCTGCTGATCTGACCCTCTAAAACATTAGGGGCGAGGGCCTGCTGCTGATCTGACATCTAAAACATTAGGGGTGAGGGCCTGCTGCTGATCTGACCCTCTAAAACATTAGGGGTGAGGGCCTGCTGCTGATCTGACATCTAAAACATTAGGGGTGAGGGTCTGCTGCTGATCTGACCATCTAAAACATTAGGGGTGAGGGCCTGCTGCTGATCTGACCATCTAAAACATTAGGGGTGAGGGTCTGCTGCTGATCTGACCCTCTAAAACATTAGGGGCGAGGGCCTGCTGCTGATCTGACCCTCTAAAACATTAGGGGTGAGGGTCTGCTGCTGATCTGACCCTCTAAAACATTAGGGGTGAGGGTCTGCTGCTGATCTGACCTTCTAAAACATTAGGGGTGAGGGTCTGCTGCTGATCTGACCATCTAAAACATTAGGGGTGAGGGTCTGCTGCTGATCTGACCATCTAACACATTAGGGGTGAGGGTCTGCTGCTGATCTGACATCTAAAACATTAGGGGCGAGGGCCTGCTGCTGATCTGACATCTAAAACATTAGGGGTGAGGGTCTGCTGCTGATCTGACATCTAAAACATTAGGGGTGAGGGCCTGCTGCTGATCTGACCCTCTAAAACATTAGGGGTGAGGGCCTGCTGCTGATCTGACATCTAAAACATTAGGGGTGAGGGCCTGCTGCTGATCTGACATCTAAAACATTAGGGGCGAGGGTCTGCTGCTGATCTGACCTTCTAAAACATTAGGGGTGAGGGCCTGCTGCTGATCTGACCCTCTAACACATTAGGGGCGAGGGCCTGCTGCTGATCTGACATCTAAAACATTAGGGGTGAGGGCCTGCCGCTGTTATGACCATCTAAAACATTAGGGGTGAGGGTCTGCTGCTGATCTGACCTTCTAAAACATTAGGGGTGAGGGCCTGCTGCTGATCTGACCATCTAAAACATTAGGGGTGAGGGCCTGCTGCTGATCTGACATCTAAAACATTAGGGGTGAGGGCCTGCTGCTGATCTGACCATCTAAAACATTAGGGGTGAGGGTCTGCTGCTGATCTGACCATCTAAAACATTAGGGTTGAGGGTCTGCTGCTGATCTGACCATCTAAAACATTAGGGGTGAGGGCCTGCTGCTGATCTGACCATCTAACACATTAGGGGTGAGGGTCTGCTGCTGATCTGACATCTAAAACATTAGGGGCGAGGGCCTGCTGCTGATCTGACCCTCTAAAACATTAGGGGTGAGGGCCTGCTGCTGATCTGACCCTCTAAAACATTAGGGGTGAGGGTCTGCTGCTGATCTGACCATCTAACACATTAGGGGTGAGGGTCTGCTGCTGATCTGACCATCTAAAACATTAGGGGCGAGGGCCTGCTGCTGATCTGACCCTCTAAAACATTAGGGGTGAGGGCCTGCTGCTGATCTGACCATCTAACACATTAGGGGTGAGGGTCTGCTGCTGATCTGACCATCTAAAACATTAGGGGTGAGGGTCTGCTGCTGATGTGACCTTCTAAAACATTAGGGGTGAGGGTCTGCTGCTGATCTGACCATCTAACACATTAGGGGCGAGGGCCTGCTGCTGATCTGACCTTCTAAAACATTAGGGGCGAGGGCCTGCTGCTGATCTGACCATCTAACACATTAGGGGCGAGGGCCTGCTGCTGATCTGACCTTCTAAAACATTAGGGGCGAGGGCCTGCTGCTGATCTGACCATCTAAAACATTAGGGGCGAGGGTCTGCTGCTGATCTGACCATCTAAAACATTAGGGGTGAGGGTCTGCTGCTGATCTGACATCTATAACATTAGGGGTGAGGGCCTGCTGCTGATCTGACCATCTAAAACATTAGGGGTGAGGGTCTGCTGCTGATCTGACCATCTAAAACATTAGGGTTGAGGGTCTGCTGCTGATCTGACCATCTAAAACATTAGGGGTGAGGGTCTGCTGCTGATGTGACCTTCTAAAACATTAGGGGCGAGGGCCTGCTGCTGATCTGACCATCTAACACATTAGGGGTGAGGGTCTGCTGCTGATCTGACATCTAAAACATTAGGGGCGAGGGCCTGCTGCTGATCTGACCCTCTAAAACATTAGGGGTGAGGGCCTGCTGCTGATCTGACCCTCTAAAACATTAGGGGTGAGGGTCTGCTGCTGATCTGACCATCTAACACATTAGGGGTGAGGGTCTGCTGCTGATCTGACCATCTAAAACATTAGGGGCGAGGGCCTGCTGCTGATCTGACCCTCTAAAACATTAGGGGTGAGGGCCTGCTGCTGATCTGACCATCTAACACATTAGGGGTGAGGGTCTGCTGCTGATCTGACCATCTAAAACATTAGGGGTGAGGGTCTGCTGCTGATGTGACCTTCTAAAACATTAGGGGTGAGGGTCTGCTGCTGATCTGACCATCTAACACATTAGGGGCGAGGGCCTGCTGCTGATCTGACCTTCTAAAACATTAGGGGCGAGGGCCTGCTGCTGATCTGACCATCTAACACATTAGGGGCGAGGGCCTGCTGCTGATCTGACCTTCTAAAACATTAGGGGCGAGGGCCTGCTGCTGATCTGACCATCTAAAACATTAGGGGCGAGGGTCTGCTGCTGATCTGACCATCTAAAACATTAGGGGTGAGGGTCTGCTGCTGATCTGACATCTATAACATTAGGGGTGAGGGCCTGCTGCTGATCTGACCATCTAACACATTAGGGGTGAGGGTCTGCTGCTGATCTGACCATCTAAAACATTAGGGGCGAGGGTCTGCTGCTGATCTGAACATCTAACACATTAGGGGTGAGGGTCTGCTGCTGATCTGACCATGTAAAACATTAGGGGTGAGGGCCTGCTGCTGATCTGACATCTATAACATTAGGGGCGAGGGTCTGCTGCTGATGTGACCTTCTAAAACATTAGGGGCGAGGGCCTGCTGCTGATCTGACCATCTAACACATTAGGGGTGAGGGTCTGCTGCTGATCTGACATCTATAACATTAGGGGTGAGGGCCTGCTGCTGATCTGACCATCTAAAACATTAGGGGTGAGGGTCTGCTGCTGATCTGACCATCTAAAACATTAGGGGCGAGGGCCTGCTGCTGATCTGACCATCTAACACATTAGGGGTGAGGGTCTGCTGCTGAGCTGACCATCTAAAACATTAGGGGTGAGGGCCTGCTGCTGATCTGACCCTCTAAAACATTAGGGGTGAGGGTCTGCTGCTGATCTGACCATGTAAAACATTAGGGGTGAGGTCCTGCTGCTGAGCTGACCATCTAAAACATTAGGGGTGAGGGTCTGCTGCTGATCTGACCATCTAAAACATTAGGGGTGAGGGTCTGCTGCTGATCTGACCCTCTAAAACATTAGGGGCGAGGGTCTGCTGCTGATGTGACCTTCTAAAACATTAGGGGCGAGGGCCTGCTGCTGATCTGACCATCTAAAACATTAGGGGCGAGGGTCTGCTGCTGATCTGACCATCTAACACATTAGGGGTGAGGGTCTGCTGCTGATCTGACCATCTAACACATTAGGGGTGAGGGTCTGCTGCTGATCTGACCATCTAACACATTAGGGGTGAGGGCCTGCTGCTGATGTGACCATCTAAAACATTAGGGGTGAGGGCCTGCCGCTGATCTGACCATCTAAAACATTAGGGGTGAGGGTCTGCTGCTGATCTGACCCTCTAACACATTAGGGGCGAGGGTCTGCTGCTGATCTGACCCTCTAAAACATTAGGGGCGAGGGCCTGCTGCTGATCTGACCCTCTAAAACATTAGGGGCGAGGGCCTGCTGCTGATCTGACCATCTAAAACATTAGGGGTGAGGGTCTGCTGCTGATCTGACCATCTAAAACATTAGGGGTGAGGGTCTGCTGCTGATCTGACATCTAAAACATTAGGGGTGAGGTCCTGCTGCTGATCTGACATCTATAACATTAGGGGTGAGGGTCTGCTGCTGATCTGACATCTAAAACATTAGGGGTGAGGGCCTGCTGCTGATCTGACATCTAAAACATTAGGGGTGAGGGCCTGCTGCTGATCTGACCATCTAAAACATTAGGGGTGAGGGTCTGCTGCTGATCTGACCCTCTAAAACATTAGGGGCGAGGGCCTGCTGCTGATCTGACATCTAAAACATTAGGGGTGAGGTCCTGCTGCTGATCTGACATCTATAACATTAGGGGCGAGGGTCTGCTGCTGAGCTGACCCTCTAAAACATTAGGGGCGAGGGTCTGCTGCTGAGCTGACCCTCTAAAACATTAGGGGCGAGGGCCTGCTGCTGATCTGACCCTCTAAAACATTAGGGGCGAGGGCCTGCTGCTGATCTGACATCTAAAACATTAGGGGTGAGGGCCTGCTGCTGATCTGACCATCTAAAACATTAGGGGTGAGGGTCTGCTGCTGATCTGACCCTCTAAAACATTAGGGGCGAGGGCCTGCTGCTGATCTGACATCTAAAACATTAGGGGTGAGGTCCTGCTGCTGATCTGACATCTATAACATTAGGGGCGAGGGTCTGCTGCTGAGCTGACCCTCTAAAACATTAGGGGCGAGGGTCTGCTGCTGAGCTGACCCTCTAAAACATTAGGGGCGAGGGTCTGCTGCTGAGCTGACCCTCTAAAACATTAGGGGCGAGGGCCTGCTGCTGATCTGACCCTCTAAAACATTAGGGGTGAGGTCCTGCTGCTGATCTGACCATATAAAACATTAGGGGGCGAGGGCCTGCTGCTGATCTGACCATCTAAAACATTAGGGGTGAGGGTCTGCTGCTGAGCTGACCATCTAAAACATTAGGGGTGAGGGCCTGCTGCTGATCTGACCATCTAAAACATTAGGGGTGAGGGTCTGCTGCTGATCTGACCATCTAAAACATTAGGGGTGAGGGCCTGCTGCTGATCTGACCATCTAAAACATTAGGGGTGAGGGCCTGCTGCTGATCTGACCCTCTATAACATTAGGGGTGAGGGTCTGCTGCTGATCTGACCCTCTAAAACATTAGGGGTGAGGGTCTGCTGCTGATCTGACCCTCTAAAACATTAGGGGTGAGGGCCTGCTGCTGAGCTGACCATGTAAAACATTAGGGGTGAGGGCCTGCTGCTGATCTGACCCTCTAAAACATTAGGGGTGAGGGTCTGCTGCTGATCTGACCCTCTAAAACATTAGGGGTGAGGGTCTGCTGCTGATCTGACCATCTAACACATTAGGGGTGAGGGTCTGCTGCTGATCTGACATCTAAAACATTAGGGGCGAGGGCCTGCTGCTGATCTGACATCTAAAACATTAGGGGTGAGGGTCTGCTGCTGATCTGACATCTAAAACATTAGGGGTGAGGGCCTGCTGCTGATCTGACCATCTAAAACATTAGGGGTGAGGGTCTGCTGCTGATCTGACCCTCTAAAACATTAGGGGCGAGGGCCTGCTGCTGATCTGACATCTAAAACATTAGGGGTGAGGGCCTGCTGCTGATCTGACCCTCTAAAACATTAGGGGTGAGGGCCTGCTGCTGATCTGACATCTAAAACATTAGGGGTGAGGGTCTGCTGCTGATCTGACCATCTAAAACATTAGGGGTGAGGGTCTGCTGCTGATCTGACCCTCTAAAACATTAGGGGCGAGGGCCTGCTGCTGATCTGACCCTCTAAAACATTAGGGGTGAGGGTCTGCTGCTGATCTGACCCTCTAAAACATTAGGGGTGAGGGTCTGCTGCTGATCTGACCTTCTAAAACATTAGGGGTGAGGGTCTGCTGCTGATCTGACCATCTAAAACATTAGGGGTGAGGGTCTGCTGCTGATCTGACCATCTAACACATTAGGGGTGAGGGTCTGCTGCTGATCTGACATCTAAAACATTAGGGGCGAGGGCCTGCTGCTGATCTGACATCTAAAACATTAGGGGTGAGGGTCTGCTGCTGATCTGACATCTAAAACATTAGGGGTGAGGGCCTGCTGCTGATCTGACCCTCTAAAACATTAGGGGTGAGGGCCTGCTGCTGATCTGACCATCTAAAACATTAGGGGTGAGGGCCTGCTGCTGATCTGACATCTAAAACATTAGGGGTGAGGGCCTGCTGCTGATCTGACATCTAAAACATTAGGGGCGAGGGTCTGCTGCTGATCTGACCTTCTAAAACATTAGGGGTGAGGGCCTGCTGCTGATCTGACCCTCTAACACATTAGGGGCGAGGGCCTGCTGCTGATCTGACATCTAAAACATTAGGGGTGAGGGCCTGCCGCTGTTATGACCATCTAAAACATTAGGGGTGAGGGTCTGCTGCTGATCTGACCTTCTAAAACATTAGGGGTGAGGGCCTGCTGCTGATCTGACCATCTAATACATTAGGGGTGAGGGCCTGCTGCTGATCTGACATCTAAAACATTAGGGGTGAGGGCCTGCTGCTGATCTGACCATCTAAAACATTAGGGGTGAGGGTCTGCTGCTGATCTGACCATCTAAAACATTAGGGTTGAGGGTCTGCTGCTGATCTGACCATCTAAAACATTAGGGGTGAGGGCCTGCTGCTGATCTGACCATCTAACACATTAGGGGTGAGGGTCTGCTGCTGATCTGACATCTAAAACATTAGGGGCGAGGGCCTGCTGCTGATCTGACCCTCTAAAACATTAGGGGTGAGGGCCTGCTGCTGATCTGACCCTCTAAAACATTAGGGGTGAGGGTCTGCTGCTGATCTGACCATCTAACACATTAGGGGTGAGGGTCTGCTGCTGATCTGACCATCTAAAACATTAGGGGCGAGGGCCTGCTGCTGATCTGACCCTCTAAAACATTAGGGGTGAGGGCCTGCTGCTGATCTGACCATCTAACACATTAGGGGTGAGGGTCTGCTGCTGATCTGACCATCTAAAACATTAGGGGTGAGGGTCTGCTGCTGATGTGACCTTCTAAAACATTAGGGGTGAGGGTCTGCTGCTGATCTGACCATCTAAAACATTAGGGGCGAGGGCCTGCTGCTGATCTGACCTTCTAAAACATTAGGGGCGAGGGCCTGCTGCTGATCTGACCATCTAACACATTAGGGGCGAGGGCCTGCTGCTGATCTGACCTTCTAAAACATTAGGGGCGAGGGCCTGCTGCTGATCTGACCATCTAAAACATTAGGGGCGAGGGTCTGCTGCTGATCTGACCATCTAAAACATTAGGGGTGAGGGTCTGCTGCTGATCTGACATCTATAACATTAGGGGTGAGGGCCTGCTGCTGATCTGACCATCTAAAACATTAGGGGTGAGGGTCTGCTGCTGATCTGACCATCTAAAACATTAGGGTTGAGGGTCTGCTGCTGATCTGACCATCTAAAACATTAGGGGTGAGGGTCTGCTGCTGATGTGACCTTCTAAAACATTAGGGGCGAGGGCCTGCTGCTGATCTGACCATCTAACACATTAGGGGTGAGGGTCTGCTGCTGATCTGACATCTAAAACATTAGGGGCGAGGGCCTGCTGCTGATCTGACCCTCTAAAACATTAGGGGTGAGGGCCTGCTGCTGATCTGACCCTCTAAAACATTAGGGGTGAGGGCCTGCTGCTGATCTGACCATCTAACACATTAGGGGTGAGGGTCTGCTGCTGATCTGACCATCTAAAACATTAGGGGCGAGGGCCTGCTGCTGATCTGACCCTCTAAAACATTAGGGGCGAGGGCCTGCTGCTGATCTGACCATCTAACACATTAGGGGTGAGGGTCTGCTGCTGATCTGACCATCTAAAACATTAGGGGCGAGGGTCTGCTGCTGATGTGACCTTCTAAAACATTAGGGGTGAGGGTCTGCTGCTGATCTGACCATCTAACACATTAGGGGCGAGGGCCTGCTGCTGATCTGACCTTCTAAAACATTAGGGGCGAGGGCCTGCTGCTGATCTGACCATCTAACACATTAGGGGCGAGGGCCTGCTGCTGATCTGACCATCTAAAACATTAGGGGCGAGGGCCTGCTGCTGATCTGACCATCTAAAACATTAGGGGCGAGGGTCTGCTGCTGATCTGACCATCTAAAACATTAGGGGTGAGGGTCTGCTGCTGATCTGACATCTATAACATTAGGGGTGAGGGCCTGCTGCTGATCTGACCATCTAACACATTAGGGGTGAGGGTCTGCTGCTGATCTGACCATCTAAAACATTAGGGGCGAGGGTCTGCTGCTGATCTGAACATCTAACACATTAGGGGTGAGGGTCTGCTGCTGATCTGACCATGTAAAACATTAGGGGTGAGGGCCTGCTGCTGATCTGACATCTATAACATTAGGGGCGAGGGTCTGCTGCTGATGTGACCTTCTAAAACATTAGGGGCGAGGGCCTGCTGCTGATCTGACCATCTAACACATTAGGGGTGAGGGTCTGCTGCTGATCTGACATCTAAAACATTAGGGGCGAGGGCCTGCTGCTGATCTGACCCTCTAAAACATTAGGGGTGAGGGTCTGCTGCTGATCTGACCCTCTAAAACATTAGGGGTGAGGGCCTGCTGCTGATCTGACCATCTAACACATTAGGGGTGAGGGTCTGCTGCTGATCTGACCATCTAAAACATTAGGGGTGAGGGTCTGCTGCTGATCTGACCATCTAAAACATTAGGGGTGAGGGCCTGCTGCTGATCTGACCATCTAAAACATTAGGGGCGAGGGTCTGCTGCTGATGTGACCTTCTAAAACATTAGGGGTGAGGGTCTGCTGCTGATCTGACCATCTAACACATTAGGGGCGAGGGCCTGCTGCTGATCTGACCTTCTAAAACATTAGGGGCGAGGGCCTGCTGCTGATCTGACCATCTAAAACATTAGGGGCGAGGGTCTGCTGCTGATCTGACCATCTAAAACATTAGGGGCGAGGGCCTGCTGCTGATGTGACCATCTAAAACATTAGGGGTGAGGGTCTGCTGCTGATCTGACCTTCTAAAACATTAGGGGCGAGGGCCTGCTGCTGATCTGACCATCTAAAACATTAGGGGCGAGGGCCTGCTGCTGATCTGACCATCTAAAACATTAGGGGCGAGGGCCTGCTGCTGATCTGACCATCTAACACATTAGGGGCGAGGGCCTGCTGCTGATCTGACCTTCTAAAACATTAGGGGCGAGGGCCTGCTGCTGATCTGACCTTCTAAAACATTAGGGGTGAGGGCCTGCTGCTGATCTGACCATCTAAAACATTAGGGGCGAGGGTCTGCTGCTGATCTGACCATCTAAAACATTAGGGGTGAGGGCCTGCTGCTGATCTGACCATCTAAAACATTAGGGGCGAGGGCCTGCTGCTGATCTGACCCTCTAAAACATTAGGGGTGAGGGCCTGCTGCTGATCTGACATCTAAAACATTAGGGGTGAGGGTCTGCTGCTGATCTGACCATCTAACACATTAGGGGCGAGGGCCTGCTGCTGATCTGACATCTAAAACATTAGGGGTGAGGGTCTGCTGCTGATCTGACCATCTAACACATTAGGGGTGAGGGTCTGCTGCTGATCTGACCATATAAAACATTAGGGGTGAGGGCCTGCTGCTGATCTGACATCTATAACATTAGGGGTGAGGGCCTGCTGCTGATCTGACATCTATAACATTAGGGGTGAGGGCCTGCTGCTGATCTGACCATCTAACACATTAGGGGTGAGGGCCTGCTGCTGATCTGACATCTATAACATTAGGGGTGAGGGCCTGCTGCTGATCTGACCATCTAAAACATTAGGGGCGAGGGTCTGCTGCTGATCTGAACATCTAACACATTAGGGGTGAGGGTCTGCTGCTGATCTGACCATGTAAAACATTAGGGGTGAGGGCCTGCTGCTGATCTGACATCTATAACATTAGGGGCGAGGGCCTGCCGCTGTTATGACCATCTAAAAAATTAGGGGTGAGGGTCTGCTGCTGAGCTGACCATCTAACACATTAGGGGTGAGGGTCTGCTGCTGTTATGACCATCTAAAACATTAGGGACGAGGGCCTGCCGCTGTTATGACCATCTAAAACATTAGGGGTTAGGGCCTGCTGCTGATCTGACCCTCTAAAACATTAGGGGTGAGGGCCTGCTGCTGATCTGACCCTCTAAAACATTAGGGGTGAGGGTCTGCTGCTGAGCTGACCATCTAACACATTAGGGGTGAGGGTCTGCTGCTGAGCTGACCATCTAACACATTAGGGGTGAGGGCCTGCTGCTGATCTGACCCTCTAAAACATTAGGGGTGAGGGCCTGCTGCTGATGTGACCCTCTAAAACATTAGGGGCGAGCGCCTACTGCTGATCTGACCCTCTAAAACATTAGGGGCGAGGGCCTGCTGCTGATCTGACCATCTAACACATTAGGGGTGAGGGTCTGCTGCTGATCTGACCCTCTAAAACATTAGGGGTGAGGGTCTGCTGCTGAGCTGACCATCTAACACATTAGGGGTGAGGGCCTGCTGCTGAGCTGACCATGTAAAACATTAGGGGTGAGGGTCTGCAGGTGAGCTGACCCTCAAAAACATTAGGGGCGAGGGCCTGCTGCTGAGCTGACAATCTAAAACATTAGGGGTCAGGGTCTGCTGCTAAGCTGACCATCTAACACATTAGGGGTGAGGGCCTGCCGCTGTTATGACCATCTAAAAAATTAGGGGTGAGGGTCTGCTGCTGAGCTGACCATCTAACACATTAGGGGTGAGGGTCTGCTGCTGATCTGACCATCTAAAACATTAGGGGCGAGGGCCTGCTGCTGATCTGACCATCTAAAACATTAGGGGCGAGGGCCTGCTGCTGAGCTGACCCTCTACAACATTAGGGGCGAGGGCAGACAAATAAGCATGTTGATATGATGGAGGAGGAGGATGAGAAAAGGAAGATTGAACCATATACCCCTGTTTGTGGTGGAAGGGGTGCAGGGAATACAGTGTATTCAGTACATTACAAACAACACATGTAAAGTGCCTTCATGTTCGGCCGCGTTCCTCTGGTGGAGTAGAGAAGTCAGGGGCAATCCAGGCCTTGTTCATTTTGATAAGAGTCAACCTGTCAGCATTTTCAGTTGACAGGAGGATGCACCTATCTGTTATAATGCCACCAGCAGCACTAAATACCCGCTCTGACAAAACGCTGGCGGCAGGTCAGGCCAGCACCTCCAAGGCATAGAGCGCCAGTTCGTGCCACGTGTCCAGCTTGGACACCCAGTAGTTGTAAGGCACTGAGGGATCATTGAGGACGCTGACACGGTCTGCTATGTACTCCTTCACCATCTTCCAAAATGTTTCCCTCCTTGTGACACTAGGCCGCGCATCAGGGTGAGGGTGCTGGCGAGGTGTCATGAAACTGTCTCAGGACTTGGAGAGTGCTCCCTTGCCTCTGTTGGAACTGCTGTGTGTTCCCCTCGTCTCCCCTCCTCGGTTGCCCAAGGAACTACGTACTCTGCCGCCAGCGTTGTCAGCTGGAAATTTTTGGAGCAATTTTTCCACAAGGACCTTCTCTTATTGCACCGTTTTGCTTGTCCTCTCCACTTGAGGAATGAGAGATGAGAAGTTCTCTTTGTAGCGGGAGTCGAGAAGGGTGAACAACCAGTAATCTGTGTTGTCTAAAATGCGTATAACACGCGGGTCGCAGGAAAGGCAGCCTAACATGATGTCATCCATGTGTGCCAGAGTACCAGCAGACAAGACTTTCGCTGTAGTTTTCAGGAGGATCACTCTCAACCTCCTCATCCTCTTACTCCTCCTCTGCCCATCCACGCTGAACAGGTGGAATTAAACTTCCATGGGTACTACCCTCTGTGGCGGAGGCAACCGTCTCCTGCTCCTCCTCTTCCTCGTCCAATTCGCGCTGAGAAGATGAACTGAGGGTGGTCCGGCTATCACCCTGTGTACTGTCTTCCCCCATTTCCACCTCTTCCACATGCAAAGCCTCATCCTTAATTATGAGCAGCGAGCGTTTGAGTAGACACAGAAGTGGGATGGTTACGCTGATAATAGCATTATCGCCGATCACCATCTGTGTTGATTCCTCAAAGTTGCTTAAAACCTCACAGAGGTCAGACATCCATGCCCACTCCTCGCTTGTGAAGAGCGGAAGCTGACTGGAAAGGAGATGACCATGTTGCAGCTGGTTTTCCACTACTGCCCTCTGCTGCTCACAAAGCCTGGCCAACATGGGGAACGTGGAGTTCCAGCGCGCGCTCACGTCCCACAACAGTCGGTGAGCTGGCAATTTCAAGCTCTGCTGCAGCGTTGCCAGACCGGCGGCAGCTGTCGATGACTTTTGGAAATGTTCACACACGCGGCGCACCTTGACCAGTAGCTCAGGCAAATTAGTGTAGGTTTTGAGAAACCACTGAACCACTAGGTTAAACACGTGGTCTAGGCATGGGATGTGTGTGAGCTTGTCGAGCTCTAAAGCCGCCACCAAGTTACGGCCATTATCAGACACAACCATGCCTGGTTTTAGGTTGAGTGGCGAGAGCCACAGCTCAGTCTGGTCCCTTATACCCTGCCACAGCTCTGCGGCGGTGTGCTGTTTGTCACCTAAGCAGAACAGTTTAAGCACGGCATGTTGCCGCTTTCCCATTGCAGTGGTACACTGCTTCCAGTTACTGACTGATGGCTGACTGCTGCTGCATGAGGATAATTCAGAGGTGGAAGTGGAGGAGGAGGTGGAGGAGGAGAAGTGGGGATTGGAGCCACTAACGAAGGTGGCGGCGGAAACCCTGATGGAAGTAGAGCCCACAATCCTTGGCGTCAGTAGCACCTGTGCCATCCCAGGCTACGACTCGCTCCTGGCCTCCACAACGTTCACCCAGTGTGCCGTCAGGGAAATGTAGCGTCCCTGGCCGAAAGCACTTGTCCATGTATCAGTCGTTAAGTGGACCTTCCCAATAACTGCGTTGATCAGGGCACGGGTGATGTTAAGGGACACATGCTGATGTAAGGGGGGGATGGCACACCGGGAAAAATAGTGGCGGCTGGGGACTGCGTAACGAGGGACGGCAGCCAACATCAGGCTGCGG
Source organism: Bufo bufo (assembly GCF_905171765.1). Lineage (NCBI taxonomy): Eukaryota > Metazoa > Chordata > Amphibia > Anura > Bufonidae > Bufo > Bufo bufo. The sequence goes on from NC_053391.1 coordinate 806,218, forward strand.
CAGGCCTCAGTGTCCACAAGCCTAAATGGCAACATTTCCAGGGCCAGTAATTTGGAAAGCTGTGCATTTAGTGCTATGGCCTGTGGGTGGGTGGCTGGGTATTTGCTCTTTCGTTCAAAGGCCTGGGATCTGTACGCTGCGCTGGGACACAGAAGTGGATGTGGTCGCTCATGGTGCTTGCGAAGGTCCAGGTGCAGGGCAGGAGGCGTCTGGGATAGGGGATTGGCCAGCACATAACACAGGGGAAGAGGAGGCAGTGGTGTGACCCACAGACACTGGTTGTGGACCCAGGCACTCGTCCCACTTATTACGGTGCTTGGATGCCATGTGGCGGATCATGCTGGTGGTGGTGAGGTTGCTAGTGTTCACTCCCCGGCTCATTTTGGTCCGGCACAGGTTGCAAATTACAATTCTTTTATCGTCCGCACTTTCCTCAAAAAAGTGCCAGACTGCGGAACACCTTTCCCTTGGCAAGGGAAATTTCCGCAAGGGGGTGCTCCGGGAAACAGTTGTGGGCCTGTTTGGTGTTGCCCGCCTTCTCCCTTTTGCCACCTCACTGCCTCTTCCAGCGTGTTGGGGAGCTGCGGATCCCTCCCCCTCCGTACTGCTGTCCTCGCTCGGCTTGCCACCTTCCCAGGTTGGGTCAGTGACTTCATCGTCCACCACCTCCTCTTCCACTTCCTCACTCTGGTCATCTTCCTGACTTGTTGACCTAACCACAACCTCAGTTATTCACAACTGTGTCTCATCCTCATCATGAACCTCTTGAGACACTAATTGCAGTTGACTTATTAGCAACTGTGTCTCATCATCATCCACCTCGTGAAACACTAATTACCGTTCCCCACCGTCATCTTCTTGTGACTGTGGATGCTCCAGAGTTTGGGAATCAGTGCACAAAATCTCCTTATGTCCCTCTTCAAGCGGGCTTGGCGAGAGGCCCAAATCAAGGAATGGCGATGAAAAGAGTTCCTCAGAATATCCGAGTGTGGGATCACTTGTTTGCCAAGACTCTCCATGGTGGAAGGAAGGAGGATCAGGGTGAGGATTCTGTTGACCAGACTCTTGGCTACTGAGACTGGACTTTGTGGAAGACAGGATGGTGCTTAACCGACTGGAAGCATTATCTGCTGCAATCCAACCGACCACCACCTGGTCGCACTGGTCTGACTTCGAGAGTGGTGTCCTGCGCCGCCCTGCAAACTGGGACATGAAGCTAGGTATCATGGATGAGTGTGTTTCTTGTGTTCTGGCAGCAGGCACAGTTTCACCGCGCCCAGGGACACGGCCTCTGCGTGCACCATCAGCTGCACGGCCACTGCCCCGTACCTTACTGCTCGCCTTGAGCATATTAAATGGTATATAGGCTTGAAAGTCTGTCACACATACAGTAGCGCAGGTTTTGTAAGTGTATGCGCAAATAAATTACACTGAATGTCACAGATATTTCGGATGCGCTAACGTTATACTGGAGATTTAGCAGAGGTTGTGTCACAGTCAGCAGCGGCCAAACAATTGCACGCAAATTAGCGCAGGTTGAGCTAATAATATATATAGCAGCCAGATAAAACAATAGTCCTTAAAAGGACTTTTGGGTCTCTAACAAGTTTTTTCAATAAAAATATTCCTATTTCACTCCCTACACTATCTTTCGCTTCTGCTCTCCAGCTCTCCCTGACTAACAGTGAGCCAAACACGTGTCATCGGGTGCTATATAGCACCCGATGACACGTTCCGGCCAGCCAATCACTGTAATGCCAGTAACCAGCATGGCTACGGCATTACAGTGATGGCAGTACTTACCTGCACGTTTATTGGCTGTGCAGCAGCCAACAAATGTGCGGGAAGGAGACTCGAGCATCGTGCTCAAGCACACGCGATGTTAGGTCGAACACCGTGATGTGCCGAGCATCGCGATGCTCGAGTAAAAAAGTGTTCGGCCGAGTATGCTCGCCCAACACTAGTATAGATCTTGTGGTGAATAGTTTTGGGCTATAGGTCCGGCGATGATCAGTTTTGGGGTATAGATCTGGTGATGATCAGTTTTGGGGTATAGGTCCAGTGATGATTAGTTTTGGGGTATATGTTTGGAGATTAATATTGGGGTTATATGGTGTCGGTATTGGGGTAACGCAGGATATTGAGAGTCTTTTTATTCTATTACAGCTGGACGCTCCTCTTCTCCCCTGACTGGACAGTAAATGGCCACTTTGCCTCCTGGGATCCGCTTCTTCCTGTCGTTTTCTAAAGACCAGTGGTAAGTTCTCCCTTGTCTTATCTAGACCTTTAGCTTCTACCACATATAATTAAAATCCCATATGATTTTTAGGTAGCAGTACTGAGGTGATATGACAGAGGGTGGGTACTAGCCGTGACTCATACACAGCAGTAAGCCTTTTATATCTCCCAAGGAAACACTTTACCACCTATTGGTCTTCTACCCAACCACATCCTGGGCTTCCCACCTCCGGTTATGACTGGTGGATGAGGGTTAGCGCTTCTAGGTTCTTATTTATACATAATTTCAGAGTTGTTAAGGTGTAGAACCTTCCAGAATCACAGCACACATCACTCGTTGTACATAAGTTGATCTAAAACTTTCTAATGTTGTCTTTCTGCTCTTCTTAGGCTTCGTGCTCTGGTTTTGTTTCTGACCTATCTGCTCTATTGCAGCTTCCATCTGTCTAGGAAGCCAATTACTATAGTTAAGGTATGTTGGGGTGAGATGTGGTGACTATGGGATGGGGAAAGAGTCTAGCTGGGCTACATAGAGGTGAGCACTAGCAGGTAAGTCTCAGGTGGCACTACTAGGGCAATCTATCTAGTTAACAGTCATTAACGTGTTAGTGGCTGGTTAGATGGATTAGAAATACTCAGAATATAGCTAGAAGGTTCAGAGACAAGTTAGTAGCTGGCTAGATGGATTAGAAATGGTCAGGATAAAGCTAGAAGGTTCAGAGACAAGTTAGTAGCTGGCTAGATGGATTAGAAATGGTCAGGATAAAGCTAGAAGGTTTAGAGACAAGTTAGTAGCTGGCTAGATGGATTAGAAATGGTCAGGATAAAGCTAGAAGGTTCAGAGACAAGTTAGTAGCTGGCTAGATGGATTAGAAATGGTGAGGATAAAGCTAGAAGGTTCAGAGACAAGTTAGTAGCTGGCTAGATGGATTAGAAATGGTCAGGATAAAGCTAGAAGGTTCAGAGACAAGTTAGTAGCTGGCTAGATGGATTAGAAATGGTCAGGATAAAGCTAGAAGGTTCAGAGACAAGTTAGTAGCTGGCTAGATGGATTAGAAATGGTCAGGATAAAGCTAGAAGGTTCAGAGACAAGTTAGTAGCTGGCTAGATGGATTAGAAATGGTCAGGATAAAGCTAGAAGGTTTAGAGACAAGTTAGTAGCTGGCTAGATGGATTAGAAATGGTCAGGATAAAGCTAGAAGGTTCAGAGACAAGTTAGTAGCTGGCTAGATGGATTAGAAATGGTCAGGATAAAGCAAGAAGGTTCAGAGACAAGTTAGTAGCTGGCTAGATGGATTAGAAATGGTGAGGATAAAGCTAGAAGGTTCAGAGACAAGTTAGTAGCTGGCTAGATGGATTAGAAATGGTCAGGATAAAGCTAGAAGGTTCAGAGACAAGTTAGTAGCTGGCTAGATGGATTAGAAATGGTCAGGATAAAGCAAGAAGGTTCAGAGACAAGTTAGTAGCTGGCTAGATGGATTAGAAATGGTCAGGATAAAGCTAGAAGGTTTAGAGACAAGTTAGTAGCTGGCTAGATGGATTAGAAATGGCCAGGATAAAGCTAGAAGGTTCAGAGACAACTTAGTAGCTGGCTAGATGGATTAGAAATGGTCAGGATAAAGCAAGAAGGTTCAGAGACAAGTTAGTAGCTGGCTAGATGGATTAGAAATGGTGAGGATAAAGCTAGAAGGTTCAGAGACAAGTTAGTAGCTGGCTAGATGGATTAGAAATGGTCAGGATAAAGCTAGAAGGTTCAGAGACAAGTTAGTAGCTGGCTAGATGGATTAGAAATGGTCAGGATAAAGCAAGAAGGTTCAGAGACAAGTTAGTAGCTGGCTAGATGGATTAGAAATGGTGAGGATAAAGCTAGAAGGTTCAGAGACAAGTTAGTAGCTGGCTAGATGGATTAGAAATGGTCAGGATAAAGCTAGAAGGTTCAGAGACAAGTTAGTAGCTGGCTAGATGGATTAGAAATGGTCAGGATAAAGCAAGAAGGTTCAGAGACAAGTTAGTAGCTGGCTAGATGGATTAGAAATGGTCAGGATAAAGCTAGAAGGGTCAGAGACAAGCTAGGAGCTGGCTAGATGGATTAGAAATGGTCAGGATAAAGCTAGAAGGTTCAGAGACAAGTTAGTAGCTGGCTAGATGGATTAGAAATGGTCAGGATAAAGCTAGAAGGTTCAGAGACAAGTTAGTAGCTGGCTAGATGGATTAGAAATGGTCAGGATAAAGCTAGAAGGGTCAGAGACAAGCTAGGAGCTGGCTAGATGGATTAGAAATGGTCAGGATCAAGCTAGAAGGGTCAGAGACAAGTTAGGAGCTGGTTAGATGGATTAGAAATGGTCAGAATAAAGCTAGAAGGTTCAGAGGCAAGTTAGTAGCTGGCTAGATGGATTAGAAATGGTCAGGATAAAGCTAGAAGGGTCAGAGACAAGCTAGGAGCTGGCTAGATGGATTAGAAATGGTCAGGATAAAGCTAGAAGGTTCAGAGGCAAGTTAGGAGCTGGTTAGATGGATTAGAAATGGTCAGGATAAAGCTAGAAGGTTCAGAGACAAGTTAGTAGCTGGCTAGATGGATTAGAAATGGTCAGGATAAAGCTAGAAGGGTCAGAGACAAGCTAGGAGCTGGCTAGATGGATTAGAAATGGTCAGGATAAAGCTAGAAGGTTCAGAGACAAGTTAGTAGCTGGCTAGATGGATTAGAAATGGTCAGGATAAAGCTAGAAGGTTCAGAGACAAGCTAGGAGCTGGTTAGATGGATTAGAAAAGAAGGTTCAGAGAAACGTTAGGAGCTGGTCAGATGGGATGGACACTAGTCATGATTGATGGTTAGGTTTAGGCTAATTACCAGTTGGGACTAGTTAGGGGCTGGTTAGATGAGGACGGAGCAGATAGTTGCTGGGTTAATACATGATATTGTTGCTCTTTTCAGGGAGAGTTACACAAACACTGCTCAGAGCCCAATGAGGTTGAACCACACAGCTACAAGGAGTTTGTCATCTTGAAGTCCACGGTCCACAATGCCTCCCGCTGCGGTTGGGCGCCATTCGGTAAGTTCTGGTTCTTACTTAGCGGAATTTGTGAATTCTCCTGCCTTGTATGAAATGTCTGAAGAGTCTGATCACCTTCCCTCAGATAAGAAGAATTATAAGCAGCTGCTTGGGGCCCTGGACTACTCCTTCCTGTGTGCGTACGCCGTGGGGATGTACCTGAGGTAACGGAGGAGATACAGTATCTGCTGTGTGTGTCCTTTGTGTATACCATGAGTGTGTATGAATGTACTGCATCAGATAAGTGGCTATGAATAAGGTGAGTGTATTAAGGTAAGAGTGTATGTATGTATTTGGTATATAAAGAGTGTACAGTATATAACTAGCGGAAATCACCTGGAGAACATAATGACAATGACAGTATAAACTGCTCGTGTTGCGGTCACATTACTTTGCTGCCATACAGGCTGTCCATCTGGCATGGTGGCAATTTTACAGATGCTGGATATGCTTCTGTCGTCATATTCTCCTGTGGTGGCAGTCATACAGATGATGGATATCCTCCTGTGGTGGCGGTCATACAGATGATGGATATCCTCCTGTGGTGGCGGTCATACAGATGATGGATATCCTCCTGTGGTGGCGGTCATACAGATGATGGATATCCTCCTGTGGTGGAGGACATACAGAAGTTGGATATTCTCCTGTGGTGGACATACAGATGATGGATATCCTCCTGTGGTAGAGGTCATACAGATGTTAAACATCCTCCTGTGGTGGCGGTTGTCATACAGAAGCTGGATATCCTCCTGTGGTGTCGGTCATACAGATGCTGGATATCCTCCTGTGGTGTCGGTCATACAGATGCTCTATATCCTCCTGTGGTGGCAGTCATACAGATGCTGGATATCCTCCTGTGGTGGCGATCATACAGATGCTGGATATCCTCCTGTGGTGTCGGTCATACAGATGCTCTATATCCTCCTGTGGTGGCGATCATACAGATGCTGGACATTCTCCTGTGGTGGCAGGCATACAGAAGCTGGATATCCTCCTGTGGTAGAGGACATACAGAAGCTGGATATCCTCCTGTGGTGGAGCACATACAAATGATGGATATCCTCCTGTGGTGGAGGACATACAGATGATAGATATCCTCCTGTGGTTACAGTTGTCATACAGATGCTGGATATTCTTCTGTGGTCATACAGATGCTGGATATCCTCCTGTGGTGGTAGTCATACAGATGCTGGATATCCTCCTGTGGTCATACAGATGATGGATATCCTCCTGTGGTCATACAGATGATGGATATCCTCCTGTGGTCATACAGATGCTGGATATCCTCATGTGGTGGCAGTCATACAGATGCTGGATATCCTGCTGTGGTGGTGGTCATACAGATGCTGGATATCCTCTAGTGGTGGTGGTCATACAGATGCTGGATATCCTCCTGTGGTGGCGGTCATACAGATGCTGGATATCCTCTAGTGGTGGTGGTCATACAGAGGCTGGATATCCTCTAGTGGTGGTGGTCATACAGATGCTGGATATCCTCCTGTGGTGGCGGTCATACAGATGCTGGATACCCTCCTGTGGTGGTGGTCATACAGATGCTGGATATCCTCTAGTGGTGGTGGTCATACAGATGCTGGATATCCTCCTGTGGTGGCGGTCATACAGATGCTGGATATCCTCCTGTGGTGGCGGTCATACAGATGCTGGATACCCTCCTGTGGTGGTGGTCATACAGATGCTGGATATCCTCCTGTGGTGGCGGTCATACAGATGCTGGATATCCTCCTTGGGTTGCAGTCATACAGATGCTGGATATCCTCCTGTGGTGGTAGTCATACAGATGCTGGATATCAGCCTGTGGTCATACAGATGCTGGATATCCTCCTGTAGAGGCGATCATACAGATGCTGGATATCCTCCTGTAGAGGCGATCATACAGATGCTGGATATCCTCCTGTGGTGGCGGGCATACAGATAATGGATATCTTCCTGTGGTGGAGCACATACAAATGATGGATATCCTTCTGTGGCGCAGGACATACAGATAATGGATATCCTCCTGTGGTGCAGGACATACAGATAATGGATATCCTCCTGTGGTGGGGGTCATACAGATGATGGATATCCTCCTGTGGTGGGGGTCATACAGATGATGGATATCCTCCTGTGGTAGAGGTCATACAGATGCTAGATATCCTCCTGTGGTGGCGGCTGTCATACAGATGCTGGATATCCTTCTGTGGTGGCGGTGGTCATACAGTTGCTGTGGTCATACAGTTGCTGGATATCCTCCTGTGGTCATACAGATGCTGGATATCCTCCTGTGGTGGCGGCTGTCATACAGATGCTGGATATCCTTCTGTGGTGGCGGTGGTCATACAGTTGCTGTGGTCATACAGTTGCTGGATATCCTCCTGTGGTCATACAGATGCTGGATATCCTCCTGTGGTGGCGGTCATACAGATGATGGATATCCTCCTGTGGTGGAGGACATACAGAAGTTGGATATTCTCCTGTGGTGGACATACAGATGATGGATATCCTCCTGTGGTAGAGGTCATACAGATGTTAAATATCCTCCTGTGGTGGCGGTTGTCATACAGAAGCTGGATATCCTCCTGTGGTGTCGGTCATACAGATGCTGGATATCCTCCTGTGGTGGCGGTCATACAGATGTTAAATATCCTCCTGTGGTGTCGGTCATACAGATGCTGGATATCCTCCTGTGGTGGCGGTCATACAGATGTTAAATATCCTCCTGTGGTGGCGGTTGTCATACAGATGCTGGATATCCTCCTGTAGAGGCGATCATACAGATGCTGGATATCCTCCTGTAGAGGCGATCATACAGATGCTGGATATCCTCCTGTGGTGGCGGGCATACAGATAATGGATATCTTCCTGTGGTGGAGCACATACAAATGATGGATATCCTTCTGTGGCGCAGGACATACAGATAATGGATATCCTCCTGTGGTGCAGGACATACAGATAATGGATATCCTCCTGTGGTGGGGGTCATACAGATGATGGATATCCTCCTGTGGTGGGGGTCATACAGATGATGGATATCCTCCTGTGGTAGAGGTCATACAGATGCTAGATATCCTCCTGTGGTGGCGGCTGTCATACAGATGCTGGATATCCTTCTGTGGTGGCGGTGGTCATACAGTTGCTGTGGTCATACAGTTGCTGGATATCCTCCTGTGGTCATACAGATGCTGGATATCCTCCTGTGGTGGCGGTCATACAGATGCTGGATACCCTCCTGTGGTGGTGGTCATACAGATGCTGGATATCCTCTAGTGGTGGTGGTCATACAGATGCTGGATATCCTCCTGTGGTGGCGGTCATACAGATGCTGGATATCCTCCTGTGGTGGCGGTCATACAGATGCTGGATACCCTCCTGTGGTGGTGGTCATACAGATGCTGGATATCCTCCTGTGGTGGCGGTCATACAGATGCTGGATATCCTCCTTGGGTTGCAGTCATACAGATGCTGGATATCCTCCTGTGGTGGTAGTCATACAGATGCTGGATATCAGCCTGTGGTCATACAGATGCTGGATATCCTCCTGTAGAGGCGATCATACAGATGCTGGATATCCTCCTGTAGAGGCGATCATACAGATGCTGGATATCCTCCTGTGGTGGCGGGCATACAGATAATGGATATCTTCCTGTGGTGGAGCACATACAAATGATGGATATCCTTCTGTGGCGCAGGACATACAGATAATGGATATCCTCCTGTGGTGCAGGACATACAGATAATGGATATCCTCCTGTGGTGGGGGTCATACAGATGATGGATATCCTCCTGTGGTGGGGGTCATACAGATGCTGGATATCCTTCTGTGGTGGCGGTGGTCATACAGTTGCTGTGGTCATACAGTTGCTGGATATCCTCCTGTGGTCATACAGATGCTGGATATCCTCCTGTGGTGGCGGTCATACAGATGATGGATATCCTCCTGTGGTGGAGGACATACAGAAGTTGGATATTCTCCTGTGGTGGACATACAGATGATGGATATCCTCCTGTGGTAGAGGTCATACAGATGTTAAATATCCTCCTGTGGTGGCGGTTGTCATACAGAAGCTGGATATCCTCCTGTGGTGTCGGTCATACAGATGCTGGATATCCTCCTGTGGTGGCGGTCATACAGATGTTAAATATCCTCCTGTGGTGTCGGTCATACAGATGCTGGATATCCTCCTGTGGTGGCGGTCATACAGATGTTAAATATCCTCCTGTGGTGGCGGTTGTCATACAGAAGCTGGATATCCTCCTGTGGTGTCGGTCATACAGATGCTCTATATCCTCCTGTGGTGGCGATCATACAGATGCTGGACATTCTCCTGTGGTGGCAGGCATACAGAAGCTGGATATCCTCCTGTGGTAGAGGACATACAGAAGCTGGATATCCTCCTGTGGTGGAGCACATACAAATGATGGATATCCTCCTGTGGTGGAGGACATACAGATGATAGATATCCTCCTGTGGTTACAGTTGTCATACAGATGCTGGATATTCTTCTGTGGTCATACAGATGCTGGATATCCTCCTGTGGTGGCAGTCATACAGATGCTGGATATCCTCCTGGGGTGGCAGTCATACAGATGCTGGATATCCTCCTGTGGTGGTAGTCATACAGATGCTGGATATCCTCCTGTGGTCATACAGATGATGGATATCCTCATGTGGTGGCAGTCATACAGATGCTGGATATCCTGCTGTGGTCATACAGATGCTGGATATCCTCTAGTGGTGGCAGTCATACAGATGCTGGATATCCTCTAGTGGTGGTGGTCATACAGATGCTGGATATCCTCTAGTGGTGGTGGTCATACAGATGCTGGATATCCTCCTGTGGTGGTCATACAGATGCTGGATATCCTCCTGTGGTGGTAGTCATACAGATGCTGGATATCATCCTGTGGTCATACAGATGCTGGATATCCTCCTGTAGAGGCGATCATACAGATGCTCTATATTCTCCTGTGGTGGCGATCATACAGATGCTGGACATTCTCCTGTGGTGGCGGGCATACAGATAATGGATATCTTCCTGTGGTGGAGCACATACAAATGATGGATATCCTTCTGTGGCGCAGGACATACAGATAATGGATATCCTCCTGTGGTGCAGGACATACAGATAATGGATATCCTCCTGTGGTGGGGGTCATACAGATGATGGATATCCTCCTGTGGTGGGGGTCATACAGATGCTGGATATCCTCCTGTAGTGGCGGTCAGACAGATGTGGGATATCCTCCTGTGGTGGTAGTGGTCAGACAGAAATTGGGTATCCTGTGGTCATACAGATGCTGGATATCCTCTTGTTGTCATTACATGCTCTTCCATATTGAGCCGGAGTTCAAGGTGGTTGTTGGCTGCTGCACATGGGAGCTCCAGCGCCCCATCCAGTCCAAGGCATTCTCTATGGGGAGAGTTCTGGTGATGGAGCTGGGAAGCTGCTGGAGACCCCCCAGAAGGGCAGGCTGCATGGCGCGGGCAGTGTATGGTGGTGTTATCTTGCTGAAACACCATGTCTCCTGAGTCAAAAGGGTAGTAGGACTGGTTCCACGATGGCCTGGACAGAATGTTCCCCCCATCAATACCAGACAGAAAGAGCCATGGTAACTGATGATGCCCACACCATGACTCTTCCAACAATACCAGATGGGAATGGCCATAGTAGATAATTGTGCCCCCCACCATCACCTGGTGCTGGCCCTGTGTGTCTCCACACTGTAAATGATGGCAGTAGAACTGGATTCATGATGTCCTGGATATACCGAAGGCTGGTCAATGTTTTGACACTTCCCACCATGACACCCGGTGCTGGCCCTGTCTGTCTCCACACGATACATAATGGCAGTAGAGCTGGACCCTTGATGTCCTGGACAGAATATAATAAATCCCAGCAGGTGCTTGGAGTCTTCAGTTTATGTATTCTTTATTATATGACATCGATAGCTCAGAGTAATGGACGCGTTTCGGCTCATCCATCCTTCATCAACTACCATTTTGTTCTAACTTACAAACTTAAATACCATCCCCCCATCACGTGTCGTGACGTCAGACGCCCAAAACAGGGCGGTCACTAGAATATGTCAATCACATTGTAACCCGACATCACATAGTATTAAAGTGATAAAAACACATACAAAACATCAAACCATGGAAGATGCCACACGTCTTGCAGCGATTCATCGTGGGTTTGCTGTCTGAAAAGAAATGTTCGGAAAATCATTAGTCTGCCGTATCATAGCCGGTTCAAAAGTACACCATTTTGTACTCTCTGTTTAACCCTCTAGGCTGCAATGTACGGAGAGTGTGTACTCCATAAGCTTCTCTCCGTAATAACTGGTGTTTGATGTCGCCACCTCTCCTGTGTCTTCTTACCTGCTCCGATATCTGATGGAGTGTTAGCTCTATGACCGTGCCCTGGTAGAGGTCGGAGCAAAGTACCAGGACGGATATTAGATTTGTGCTTACAGATCTCCTATTGTTTGCATCGTTTCACCGATATACGCCAAGCTGCAGGGAGACTTGATTGTGTATATTACGTTGGCAGAAGGTGAAAAAACCTTTGATTGTAAACGTTCTGGCTGTATACGACGGGGGATGGAAGGAATCGCCTTTTATAAAGACCGACCACATCAATTGTGACCAACCAGCTCTCTTTGGGAACCCTATCTAACTCTCGTATTGTGGTCAGAAAGTGAGATGTGTCCAAAAGAAAAGATGTCGTGTTCTTAACGAATGGCGATAGAGCTTTTTCTAGGACTATCGCTAGTGGGGATGTAATAGAGCCCACTGATGCCACTATAGGGCGACCTGGGGGTTGTAACTGTTGTATGGACCTTGGGGAGTGTATAGAACGCTGGTGTCACAGGAGATTGACTTATCAAGAATTCACTCATTTTTTTTCACCCCCAAAGATAATGTTGGACAACGGTGGCAATTTAGTGTTTGATTTTAAATACTGGATCATTGTCCAAAACCATATACGTATCATTGTCTGACAATTGGCGCATCACTTCTCTAACATAATCACATCTGTCCATGATAACCAGCGACCCCCCCTATCTGCCGGCTCGATAGTCAATTAGGGACCGGATAGCCTGTTTCTCCTGTGCGGAGGTGTTGTGTGTCACATAAATCTCCCCTTTCCTGATGGAATCCATCAGAATTTGGGCATCCCTGGTAACCAGGTGCACATGTTTCCACTGGGTGCAGGTTTTTTGGAGGCATATACCTGCTCTTAAGTCTGTTTGAGATCAGTCAGTTTAAATTCATTCGTAGCCATGTCCTGATCTCTCACTATATCATCTCTGGACAGGGAAGTATCTCCAGATGTAGCAAAATGGGCTTTTAGTCTTACTCTTTTAAAGAATTGTCCATTTGGAAGCTATTGAAATGTGATGCCGGACTAAATGACAATCCCCTTTCTAAGGTCCGTAATTGGACTGGGCTTCAGATCTTAGAAGATAAGTTAATAATCAGGGAAGAGGTCATACCTGTGAGCGGGTCTGGATTTTCTGCAACACTCCGGTCGCGGCTTGACCGCTGATGTTTGCAGCCCACCCTCCGTTTCCTCCATAGGCACACCCCTTACCTTTAAAATAAAAAGCCATCCCGAAATCACTAATCCAAAGAGTGAAACGAATAGTGTCTGATCCACAGACACAGGAAGTGAGAATAATACGGGAGATGATGGAGAGATTTTGTCACGATCAGTGTGGGGGGAAGACTTCACACTGAACACCGGAGGTGGGGGAACAGTAACTGGACCTGGAAGCTAGGGAAGAAACAGGTCACCTCCTAAAGAACCCTAATCCGGGCTCTGACTACCTATCAATATGAATAGACCATGAAGGTAGGAATATTCATATGCAGGATACCTAGGCCCTGATTTCCCTATAAGGCCCTGGAATGAGGTAAGGACCAGAGACAACCCATTCCTCTCCAGATGGACGAATGGAAGTCTCTGTCTCAGGTCCAGATACAAACAGGGAATATAAGAAACACAAACGCGACACTTAACTTATGTAGAGATGGAAGAACAGGAACACCAGAGACGACCTCAGCCAGCTCAGCCAAACCCAAATGAAGCTATCTACCGCATAGTCAGAAGGGTGGGGTCAGACTATAAAGGGTAGAAGTGATGACCACTGAGCAACAGCTGAGAAAAGGGAAGTGGTCATTAACCCTATCAATACTGAATCAAGAGAAATCAGGGAGGCAGTTATATTCCTCCACGCTCAGCCAGTCTTCCTGATCTCCTGACATCAGTCACCTGAGGGACCGTGACAAATTTAGATCTAGAGGTGATCCGTCCAAGGTTCTTGAAGAAGCCGTAGCAGCTCCTTCACCCCAAAAAAGGAGCCTGAACGATTTGCGCATCGCTTTTACACATAAATTCCATTCTTTGAATGCGCAATTTGACAATATCATCCGCAGACATTGGCCACTGTTAGGCAAGGCATATCCTCAGGTTGCGGAGTTTAAAAATGCCCCATTGATCTGTAACAAGCAAAGTGCTAACTATCGTGATCATCTGGTCCATGCTGACATAGGAACTATGAAACCAGCTTTACGTCACTCCATCAGATATTGGAGCAGGTAAAAAGACACAGGAGAGGTGGTGAGATCAAACACCAGTTATTACGGAGAGAAGCTTATGGGATACACACTCTCGGTACATTATAGCCTAGAGGATTAAACAGAGGGTACGAAATTCTGCACTTTTGAACCGGCTATGATACGGCAGACTATTGACTTTCTCTTGCTTGAAATCTTTGTGACACCTCCTTGATACGCTGCCGACAGAGTTCAGGATCATTAACAATGCGTTTAACTCGTTGAAATTGTGAACGGGTAAAGAATTCTTAGTGTTGCATGGGTGACAACTTGAGTATAAAAGCAGGGTATTGCGATCTGTACAAATCGGTGGTTAGTCAGCCTTGAGGTGTCTTCATCACGACTGTATCGAGAAAGTTAATGGGATGCAAATCTGTATGGGCGGTGAATTGAAGATCCTGAGAAAGGAGTGGAATTCATGGAATGAAGATAAGTCACCATTCCAGATGCAGAACACATCATCGTAATGGAGTGGGTTTGAAAGAGGTTATTGGAATAAATCCAATCTTCCTCAAATTTGGCCATAAAGGCATTTGCGTAGGGTGGTGCCACATTCACGCCCATTGCAGTACCCTTCTTTTGAATATAGAAAACGTCCCCGAACATAAAAAAGTTATTTTGTAATACAAAACGCAATAGCTGTATACAAAACAGTTGGGCAGATTGAGGTAGGGTTGACGTAGATAGGGCTGCTGTAGTGGCCTGGATGCCTTTGTCATGTGATATGGACGTATATAGACTGTTCACGTCTAATGTAACTAGTAAACTATCTGAAGGTATTGTATGTAGGCCGGAGTCAAAAAATGTGACATGTCCAACAAGAAAGAACGTGTCCGTTTAATCAAAGGGGTGAGAATCTTTTCAAGGAAGATAGAGAGAGGAGACAGTAGGGAATCAGTGGAGGCTACAATGGGTTAGGGTTATGAACCTTTTTATAGGTGCTATTGTCGGAAAGTTGTCTGTGTGCTTCTTTGATGTATGCTGTAGTGTCCATGACTACTATAGCCCCACCTTTGTCAGCTGGTTTGACAATGATTGTCTTATCTGATTGTAGCGTTTTTAATGCTACATGTTCCTCACTTGTAAGATTTGTTGGGATATGTAGATTCCCTCTTTCGAGTGACTGTATGGTATTTTTAATTTCTTTGTCTATCAGATTGATGTAAGCCTCAACTCCATGGTGGTTTTTGGGGGGCATATAATGACTCTTGTTTTTGAGTCCAAATTGATGTATAGTTAAAGTGGTGGACTGTGTCGTGGCTGGAGGTATTGTGGTAATTAGTGAAAAATGTGCCTTTAACTTAAGTGACCTGTAAAACCTGTTTAATTCTTGTACAAGAGTAAAACGACGCAAATTACTGTATGGGCAAAACGGAAGTCCCTTTGAGAGCACACTTGATTCAGCCGGTGACAGAGTTCGTGAGGAAATATTTACGACTAAGTCCAAACCTGTAATCGTGTCTGCAAGCTTGTAATATTTTGGTCGATGGGTGCCCCTCCCGCGGCGGATGCATTGGGTCTTCTTCCTGATCTGTGGCCTCGTTTGGGAAAAAAACGTTGGGATTGATAATTTGTAGAACTTTCGCTGCCTGAAGAAGAAGATAGGGTGTATATCCATGAGATCACATTGTGCCTTGCCATTGCCAGGAGTGTACTCTATTGAGGGTTAGGGTTGGGGGTAGTCTTCTGTGTCTTGGATGAATTTTGAGTATTTCGTGTTCTCTAGGTATTTTTTATGTTCCTCTAGAATTTTTTTCGGTTTTCTGTTTCAATTCAATCCACTCAGTGGTAGAGATAGTTGATATAAGCTGTGTTTCGATGTTGATAAGATTCTCCTTGGATTCTATGCTCAGGACATTGATGTCCAGTGAGCATTTGTTCAAGATGGTATCAAATTTGTTGCAATATTCCTTATCGGTTGGAAACAAGGTCGGGCGTAGGTGAACCCTTAATCCCCGAGGGATCCTTGCATCAGACGCCGTCTGCCCGGCATGTTTAAAAGTTCAACACATTCTCCAGCGCTAACACGCCATCCTCCATGTAAACTCTTACACAACGACTAGGAGTGCCGACCAACTCACGTCTTCTTGAATTCTACACTATACATGACGTGCAGACAGGAATGGCACCCCCTCCCCATCATTGTCCTGTGTGTCTCCACGCTACATATGATGGCAGTAGGCACTTTCCAGCCTCCTGTGAACTCATCATTAGTACCAACACAGAACTCATCAATGAGCTCTGTCATGGTTCCAGTGTGGACATTCGTGGCGATGATGAGAGGTCAGTGGCAAAAGGAGTGTGTGAATGCAGTTCTGCTTCAAGTAGATGGTTTCTTTGGGTCGGGGCATTTACTGCAGGGACAAATACAGAACCAATTAGTGGCTGTTCTGTGAGATACAGCAGCTCTTCTTGTAGGGTGATCTTGGCATGCATTTATCTGTCCTGACCATCTAGAACCCTCTCTACAAGTGTGAGCTCCCTCCTCTGACCGCTGTCCACACCACTGAGGCACTACAGAAACTTCTCCAACTTTTTCAAGATTTGATGGATGGAACTTCAGCTTCTTGAAGTCTAGTCATTTTTGAAGTCTGTTAATTGCATAAATGGTGCATGGCTTCTTACAGCAGATATAGTGAACACCAACAACACCAAACAAACTGTATGAGAGAAGATGAAAAAATACAATGGTGCTGTCAGCCAAAAAAAAAAACTGTGCTGACAGCCAAAAAACAGTGCTCTCAGCCTAAAAAAATTCCAGTGCTGACAGCCAAAAACCAACACTGTTGTCAGCCAAAAAACAACAGTGCTGTCAGCCAAAAAAAAAACAACAGTACTAACAGCCAAAAAACTGTGCTGTCAGCCTAAAACAATTCCAGTGCTGTCAGCCAAAAATCAGCAGTGCTGTCAGCCAAAAAACAACAGTGCTGTCAGCCGAAAAACAACAGTGCTGTCAGCCGAAAAACAACAGTGCTATAAGCCGAAAAACAACAGTGCTGTCAGCTGAAAAACAACAGTGCTGTCAGACGAAAAACAACAGTGCTGTCAGCCGAAAAACAACAGTGCTGTCAGCCGAAAAACAACAGTGCTGTCAGCCGAAAAACAACAGTGCTGTCAGCCAAAAAACAACAGTGCTGTCAGCCTAAAAACAACAGTGCTGTCAGCCTAAAAACAACAGTGCTGTCAGCCGAAAAACAACAGTGCTGTCAGCCTAAAAACAACAGTGCTGTCAGCCGAAAAACAACAGTGCTGTCAGCCGAAAAACAACAGTGCTGTCAGCCTAAAAACAACAGTGCTGTCAGCCGAAAAACAACAGTGCTGTCAGCCGAAAAACAACAGTGCTGTCAGCCTAAAAACAACAGTGCTGTCAGCCGAAAAACAACAGTGCTGTTAGCCGAAAAACAACAGTGCTGTCAGCCGAAAAACAACAGTGCTGTCAGCCAAAAAACAACAGTGCTGTCAGCCGAAAAACAACAGTGCTGCCAGCCCAAAAACAACAGTGCTGTCAGCCTAAAAACAACAGTGCTGTCAGCTGAAAAACAACAGTGCTGTCAGCCGAAAAACAACAGTGCTGTCAGCCTAAAAACAACAGTGCTGTCAGCCGAAAAACAACAGTGCTGTCAGCCAAAAAACAACAGTGCTGTCAGCCGAAAAACAACAGTGCTGTCAGCCGAAAAACAACAGTGCTGTCAGCCGAAAAACAACAGTGCTGTCAGCCGAAAAACAACAGTGCTGCCAGCCCAAAAACAACAGTGCTGTCAGCCTAAAAACAACAGTGCTGTCAGCCGAAAAACAACAGTGCTGTCAGCCTAAAAACAACAGTGCTGTCAGCCGAAAAACAACAGTGCTGTCAGCCTAAAAACAACAGTGCTGTCAGCTGAAAAAAAATTCCAGTGCTGTCATCCAAAAACAATTCCAGTGCTTTCATCCAAAAACTATTCCAGTGCTGTCAGCCGAAAAACAATTCCAGTGCTGTCAGCCAAAAATCAGCAGTGCTGTCAGCCAAAAACAACAGTGCTGTCAGCCTAAAACAACTCCAGTAATGACAGATAAAAAACGACAACAACAATGATGCCGAACAAAATAAATCTGTGGAGCAGCTATAGGTAAAGAAAGGATCCTGGAGCTTTGCTCACTACATGTAATGCCCTCCAGCCTCACCAGTAGTGTATGTGCAGAAATCCGCCCCCCTCACCGTGTTGATTGACAGGGCCAGCCGTGATCTCCTCCTCCGGCCGGCCCTGTCAGTAATTCAAAAATCGCGCGCCTCGCGTCATTCGGCGCAGGCGCTCTGAGATGAGGAGGCTCGTCTCCTCAGCACTCCCTCAGTGCGCCTGCGCCGATGACGTCTTCTCTTTCGGTGATGTCATCGGCGCAGGCGCACTGAGGGAGTGCTGAGGATACGAGCCTCCTCATCTCAGAGCGCCTGCGCCGAATGACGCGAGGCGCGCGATTTTTGAATTACTGACAGGGCCGGCCGGAGGAGGAGATCGCGGCCGGCCCTGTCAATCAACACGGCGAGGGGGCGGATTTCTGCAGCAGCTACCAGCAAGTAGACGCCCTACTTGCTGGTAGAGCCCTCATTTACATATTATAAAAGTTCGTTTTATAAAGAATCGGCCGCATGAAAGTAAGTAAGAGCATCATATTCTCCTATAACGCACTATGAGGAATCTAACTATCCAAAAAAAAAAAAAAGAGTTTTGCGGGGTGACAGAAACCCTTTAAGTCTGGAAATGTGTCATCAGAAAATGGCCTATTGTTTAAATCACATTTTTAAGTTTAAGATATATTTTTATAATTTTGGTGATTATTTTTAATTTTCCATGTCAATCTCTATATTTAAAAAAAACATAAAATCCTGCAGTATTCACACCGGCAACTAAGGCTTATAATAGGCGTCTGTACGGATCACTTTACTGCAGTTATCTACTTATCTGTCATTCTAATCCAGCTTGTAATATCTGTATGCAGTGTATGCATATAATAATGTCTGTATGCAGTGTATCAGGTGGGTGTGTAGTGTCTGTGTGCAGTGTATCAGGTGTGTATGCAGTGTCTGTGTGCAGTGTATCAGGTGTGTATGCAGTGTCTGTATGCAGTGTATCAGGTGGGTGTGTAGTGTCTGTATGCAGTGTATCAGGTGGGTGTGTAGTGTCTGTGTGCAGTGTATCAGGTATGTATGCAGTGTCTGTAGGTGTGTATGCAGTGTCTGTATGCAGTGTATCAGGTGGGTGTGTAGTGTCTGTGTGCAGTGTATCAGGTATGTATGCAGTGTCTGTGTGCAGTGTATCAGGTGTGTATGCAGTGTCTGTGTGCAGTGTATCAGGTGTGTATGCAGTGTCTGTGTGCAGTGTATCAGGTGTGTATGCAGTGTCTGTGTGCAGTGTATCAGGTGTGTATGCAGTGTCTGTATGCAGTGTATCAGGTGTGTATGCAGTGTCTGTGTGCAGTGTATCAGGTGTGTATGCAGTGTCTGTGTGCAGTGTATCAGGTGTGTATGCAGTGTCTGTATGCAGTGTATCAGGTGGGTGTGTAGTGTCTGTATGCAGTGTATCAGGTGGGTGTGTAGTGTCTGTGTGCAGTGTATCAGGTATGTATGCAGTGTCTGTAGGTGTGTATGCAGTGTCTGTATGCAGTGTATCAGGTGGGTGTGTAGTGTCTGTGTGCAGTGTATCAGGTATGTATGCAGTGTCTGTGTGCAGTGTATCAGGTGTGTATGCAGTGTCTGTGTGCAGTGTATCAGGTGTGTATGCAGTGTCTGTGTGCAGTGTATCAGGTGTGTATGCAGTGTCTGTGTGCAGTGTATCAGGTGTGTATGCAGTGTCTGTGTGCAGTGTATCAGGTGTGTATGCAGTGTCTGTGTGCAGTGTATCAGGTCTGTATGCAGTGTCTGTGTGCAGTGTATCAGGTCTGTATGCAGTGTCTGTGTGCAGTGTATCAGGTGTGTATGCAGTGTCTGTGTGCAGTGTATCAGGTCTGTATGCAGTGTCTGTGTGCAGTGTATCAGGTCTGTATGCAATGTCTGTGGGCAGTGTATCAGGTGTGTATGCAGTGTCTGTATGCAGTGTATCAGGTGGGTGTATGCAGTTTCTGTGTGCAGTGTATCAGGTCTGTATGCAGTGTCTGTGTGCAGTGTATCAGGTGTGTATGCAGTGTCTGTGTGCAGTGTATCAGGTGTGTATGCAGTGTCTGTGTGCAGTGTATCTGGTCTGTATGCAATGTCTGTGTGCAGTGTATCAGGTCTGTATGCAGTGTCTGTGTGCAGTGTATCAGGTGTGTATGCAGTGTCTGTGTGCAGTGTATCAGGTGTGTATGCAGTTTCTGTGTGCAGTGTATCAGGTGTGTATGCAGTGTCTGTGTGCAGTGTATCAGGTATGTATGCAGTTTCTGTGTGCAGTGTATCAGGTCTGTATGCAGTGTCCGTGTGCAGTGTATCAGGTGTGTATGCAGTGTCTGTGTGCAGTGTATCAGGTGTGTATGCAGTGTCTGTGTGCAGTGTATCAGGTCTGTATGCAGTGTCTGTGTGCAGTGTATCAGGTCTGTATGCAGTGTCTGTATGCAGTGTATCAGGTGGGTGTGTAGTGTCTGTGTGCAGTGTATCAGGTGTGTATGCAGTGTCTGTGTGCAGTGTATCAGGTCTGTATGCAATGTCTGTGTGCAGTGTATCAGGTCTGTATGCAGTGTCTGTGTGCAGTGTATCAGGTGTATATGCAGTGTCTGTGTGCAGTGTATCAGGTGTGTATGCAGTGTCTGTATGCAGTGTATCAGGTCTGTATGCAGTGTCTGTGTGCAGTGTATCAGGTGTGTATGCAGTGTCTTTGTGCAGTGTATCAGGTGTGTATGCAGTGTCTGTATGCAGTGTATCAGGTCTGTATGCAGTGTATCAGGTGTGTATGCAGTGTCTGTGTGCAGTGTATCAGGTGTGTATGCAGTGTCTGTGTGCAGTGTATCAGGTGTGTATGCAGTGTCTGTGTGCAGTGTATCAGGTGTGTATGCAGTGTCTGTGTGCAGTGTATCAGGTGTGTATGCAGTGTCTGTGTGCAGTGTATCAGGTCTGTATGCAATGTCTGTGTGCAGTGTATCAGGTCTGTATGCAGTGTCTGTGTGCAGTGTATCAGGTGTATATGCAGTGTCTGTGTGCAGTGTATCAGGTGTGTATGCAGTGTCTGTATGCAGTGTATCAGGTCTGTATGCAGTGTCTGTGTGCAGTGTATCAGGTGTGTATGCAGTGTCTGTGTGCAGTGTATCAGGTGTGTATGCAGTGTATCAGGTGTGTATGCAGTGTCTGTATGCAGTGTCTGTATGCAGTGTATCAGGTCTGTATGCAGTGTATCAGGTGTGTATGCAGTGTCTGTGTGCAGTGTATCAGGTGTGTATGCAGTGTCTGTGTGCAGTGTATCAGGTGTGTATGCAGTGTCTGTGTGCAGTGTATCAGGTATGTATGCAGTGTCTGTGTGCAGTGTATCAGGTGTGTATGCAGTGTCTGTGTGCAGTGTATCAGGTGTGTATGCAGTGTCTGTGTGCAGTGTATCAGGTCTGTATGCAATGTCTGTGTGCAGTGTATCAGGTCTGTATCCAGTGTCTGTGTGCAGTGTATCAGGTGTATATGCAGTGTCTGTGTGCAGTGTATCAGGTGTGTATGCAGTGTCTGTATGCAGTGTATCAGGTCTGTATGCAGTGTCTGTGTGCAGTGTATCAGGTGTGTATGCAGTGTCTGTGTGCAGTGTATCAGGTGTGTATGCAGTGTCTGTATGCAGTGTATCAGGTCTGTATGCAGTGTCTGTGTGCAGTGTATCAGGTGGGTGTATGTCTACAGTGTGTAGAGTAGCGTTGACCATGTCTTGTGTCTTCCTCTCTCCACAGTGGGATGATTGGAGAGCGTTTGCCCCTCCGCTATTTCCTGTCTTCTGGCATGGTGGCCAGTGGCTTCTTCACTGTCCTCTTTGGATTGGGATATTTCTACAACATCCACAACCTGACATACTACATCATCATCCAGGTGAGTGTATGAGCGAGCCCTGAAGGACGTCCGGCACGGAGGAGATGGAGAATCTTAATGGATCCGGAGGAAGTAAAACGCAACCTTGAGTGGGTTCCCTGGATCCATCAGGAATCTCCTCCCGGTCAGTCACCCTTTTCTGCGGTGGCGGTGTTAACGTATTACTCACTAAGTCCGTCATTATGGTCATATCCTGCTCCGGGTTAAAAACGTGGCCCCTTCTTCTTATATGACGTCTCTTTCCACTTGACCCGTTTTTCCAGTTGTTCTTCTTCCATTTGGGTCAGACACCTCCTCCAGGCTCTGATCTGGAATGTCTTTCTCACTGGGTCATCACATGACACAGGACCAAAATGTCAGCGCCACACCCTCTTCACGCCTCTGAGAGGCAAAAGAAAACTCCATCACTTCCCAGTATAGATCTACACAACAGAGATGATGAAGCTGGAGAACCAAAGCAGTGGCTGTGTAGTAACCGGTGGCAACAAGCTGAGCCACAGCCACCAAGAGTTTCCTAACCCTCCTGCTGGCGCTAAGAGGCCCCCACAGAGGTGACAACAGCTCTGACGTGACACTCTGTTATCTGGAACGGCTTCTCCTCTACTACAGATCATCCTTCAAAACTAGAAGTAACATTTGTGGACCGTGAACTTGGACCTTCCAGACGAGCTCTGAAACTGGACGCCACAAACTCTCCTCCTCTGTTATTTCCATTAGAACTGGGCCAGATCACCCAGGGGTGCAGGCCGCCTCTGCCTTCTGCACCCCCATAGCATCTTCAAATCTGCATGCTTGCCTGGCTTGTGACGTAAAACCTGTACATGAGCAACTTCAAAGCCAAGTACTCCAGAAGAAGTCATCCACCATTATCCGACACATCCCACTTCACGGCTCTGAGCTGGAGCCTAACTGCTGCCCACTCTACGGATGAAGCTCCCAAAAGACTGATGTCCAGTGCTCCACACAGAGTCCCCAGCCATAACATTCTTCCAAACCACAGATATAAGCAAAGTCTCCCCACCCCACTCCACTCACCACTCGGGTAATCGGTGGCAGTATTACTGCCAGGTCATACAAACGCTTGTTAGTGATGATCTTAGCAATTATCTGCAAGTGTAATGACCTTAAAACAGGATTCACCATTCGCAATAGGCAATATCACAGCTTATCTACTCCACCTCCCTGCACAATGACCTCAGCACAGGTCACAGAGCATACACATACCTCCCAACTTTTGAAAATAAGGAACAGGGCACTGTCCAATATGAGTGTCAGGAGATGCCCACCCACTGTCACAGCGTCAGGAGGTCACCACCCAATGTCACAGTGTTGTGAAGGTCACCACCCAATGTCACAGCATTAGGAGGTCACCACCCAATGTCACAGCATCAGGAGGTCCCCACCCAATTTCACAGTGTCAGGAGATCCCCGCCCAATGTCACAGTGCTAGGAGGTCACCACCCAATGTCATAGCATTAGGACGTCACCACCCAATATCAGTGTCGTGAAGGTCACCATCCAATGTCAGTGTCAGGAGATGCCCACCTACTGTCACAGTGTCAGAAGGTCACCACCCAATGTCACAGCGTCAGGAGATCCCCACCCAATGTCACAGCGTCAGGAGGTCACCACCCAATGTCACAGCATCGGGAGGTCACCACCCAATGTCACAGCGTCAGGAGATCTGCACCCAATGTCACAGCGTCAGGAGGTCACCACCCAATGTAACAGAGTCATGAAGGTCACCACCCAATGTCACAGCATCAGGATGTCACCACCCAAAATCAGTGTCATGAAGGTCATCACCCAATGTCAGTGTCAGGAGATGCCCACCGACTGTCACAGCGTCAAGAGGTCAACACCCAATGTAAGTGTTAGGAGATTCCCACCCACTGTCACAGCGTCAGGAGGTCACCACCCAATTTTGCAGTGTCACGAAGGTCACCACTCAATGTTACAGCGTCAGGTGGTCACCACCCAATATCACAGTGTCATGAAGGTCACCACCCAATGTCACAGCGCCAGGAGGTCACCACCCAATGTCACAGCGTCAGGAGGTCACTGCTCAGTTCTCACAGTGTCATGAAGGTCACTACCCAATGTCACAGCCAGTGATGAGCGGCAAGGGCAATATTCGAATTTGCAAAATTTGGGCGAATATTCATCATATATTCGCGAATTCGAGAATTTGTGATCTCCAGTCATTATTTTCTTGATTGCGAAAATCAGAAAATTTGCGATCAACACTACTCCTAAAGTCAAAGATTTTGCAGCCTTCTCATTGGCCCACAAATAAGAAGCAGTGAGGGATCATGGGTACTGATGAAAAAAAAATCCAGAATATTCGTGATTACGAAGATATAGCACTATATACTAGATATTCGCAAATTCTCCAAGTGGCAATATTCGCGATAAAAATTTGCGATTAGAATATTCGCGATCAACACTAGTCACAGCGTCAGGTACATAGTAGGCTGGTCCGGTCTTGTTCTGTGCATCCTCGTCTATGGTGAGCTGGAAATCGCAACTTTCTTACTTTATAGCGTCAGGTAGTCACCACCCAATGTCACAGCGCCAGGAGGTCACTGCTCAGTTCTCACAGTGTCCAGGGTCACCACACATACTCACAGGGTCACTACTAGTGTTGAGCGCGAATATTCGAATTGCAAATTTTTTTCTCGAATATCGCAATTTCGAGATTTTGCGAATATTTAGAATATCGTTCTATATATTCGCGAAATCGAATATTCGTTTTTTTTTCATTTTTTTTAAATTATTATATTTTTTTCTTTCCCACTTCCCTAAAGTTGTTCTTACCTGTCCTTTGGATTCCTGGCTGCTCCAGTCAGTGGCGTTTTCAACTTACTGCTATATTCCATATTAGCTAAATTACAATCTAATCTATATGTGTATTTTACGAAATTTCGCAATAGTCGCAATTGCGATGCGAGTAATATAACACGAAATATTCGCATGAAGATTTCAACTTAGCACTGCTATATTCCATATTAGGCTAGAATATGGAATATAGCAGTGCTAAGTTGAAATCTTCATGCGAATATTTCGTGTTATATTACTCGCATCGCAATTTCGACTTTTGCAAATGTTCTTAATATTGCTCTAACTTTGTCTTTTAGAATATTCGTAATATTCTAAGAGACGAAGTTAGAGCAATATTACGAAATTTCGTAAAATACACATATTAGCCTAGCCATAGTCATTAGCATAGGAACGTTGCCTTATACTATCAAGATAAATATTCGCAATATGCGAAAAAATAATTTCGCGATAATTGGAATAATTGCGAATATTCGATTTCGACGAATATAACACGAATATTCATGCGAATATTCGCGAAATATCGCGAAATCGAATATGGCACCTCCCGCTCATCACTAGTCACTACTGAATGCCAGGGGGTGGAAAGAGTCTTCATGTCTCTTTCTTGACTAATTTGGCCTCCTGTCTCTTCCAATCTCAGGTGCTGAACGGTTTGGTTCAGACCACAGGATGGCCGAGCGTAGTCACCTGCATTGGAAACTGGTTTGGAAAAGGAAGGTACGTAACTAATAAAACAGGTGTGAGGAGCTCCAAGATCTCCATCTGTCTTCTCTTGGATAGATCTCCATACAGTGACTGGACCTGTCTCCTCTCTGTATTAGGAGAGGTCTCCATACAGTGACTGGACTTGTCTCTTTTTCCCTCTATTAGGAGAGGTCTCATCATGGGAGTCTGGAACTCGCACACCTCTGTGGGTAACATCTTCGGGTCCCTCATTGCTGGATTCTGGGTGTCCTCCTGTTGGGGGATGTCATTCGTGGTCCCTGGGGTGATTATTGGAGTCATGGGCATCGTCTGTTTCCTGTTCCTCATAGAGCGTAAGTCACATGATTCTTATAATGACCGGTCCTCACCTCATACAATGACCAGTGAAAAGCTAATAATGACCGATCCTCACCTCATGTGATGTACAGTGACTGGCTTATAATGACTGGTCCCCACATCCTTCACATCATATAATGTACAGTGAGCGGCTTATAATGACCGGTCCTCACATCCTCCACATCATATAATGTACAGTGACCGGCTTATAATAACTGGTTCTTACATTTTCCCTCTCATCTTGTACTGATACATTATAATTTTATTACACATTGTCATTTTTTTTATGTTTAGATCCTCGAGACATCAAGATCGAGAATCCTCCTCTGGTAATTGTACTCTGCTTCTCCTGATCCTCTTCACATTCAGCCACTCCTTATGTCCACCTGCTGCTTCCTACACCTACTGCTCTCTCCACTTTTTTCTTCCTGTGCCTGCTGCTCGCTCCACCTGCTGCTGTCTCCACGGTTTGCTCCCTACACCTACTGCTCTCTCCAATTGCTACTCCCTCTACTTGCTGCTCCCTCCACCTGCTGCTTGCTCCAATTGCTGCTCCCCACCTGCTGCTGTCTCTACCGTTTGCTCCCTCCACCTGCTGCTCCCTCCACCTGCTGCTCTCTCCACCTGCTGCTTCCTCTGCCTGCTGCTCCCTCCACCTGCTGCTTCTTCTGTCTGCTGCACTCTCTAGCTGCCACTCCCTCAACCTGCTGCTCGCTCCAATTGCTGCTGCCTCTACGTGCTGCTCTCTCCACTTGCTGCTCTTTCTAGCTGCTGCTCCCTCTACGTACTGCTCTCTCCACCTGCTGCTGTCTCCATAGTTTGCTCCCTAAACTTTTCTGCTCTCGCTACCTGCTGCTCATTCCACCTGCTGCTCCCTTCACTTGCTGCTCCGTCTTCCTGCTGCTCGCTCCAATTGCTGCTCCCTCTACGTGCTGCTCCCTCCACTTGCTGCTCTTTCTAGCTGCTCTCACCACCTGCTGCTCCCTCAATCTACTGCTACCTCTGTCTGCTGCTGTCTCCGTCTGCTTCTCTTTGCCCTTTCTGCTCCCTCTGCCTGCTGCTCCCTCCACTTGCTGCTACTTCCTCTGCCTGCTGCTGTCTCCGTCTGCTTCTCTCTCCCCTTTCTGCTTCCTCTGCCTGCTGCACTCTCTAGCTGCTGCTCCCTCAACCTGCTGCTCACTCCAATTGCTGCTGCCTCTACGTGCTGCTCTCTCTACCTGCTGCTCCCTGTACCTGATGCTCACTCCACCTGCTGCTGTCTCCATAGTTTGCTCCCTCCACTTTCTGCTCTCGCTACCTGCTGCTTGTTCCACCTGCTGCTCCTTCTTCCTGCTGCTCTCTCCACCTGCTGCTCACTCCAGTTGCTGCTCCCTCTACTTGCTGCTCTCCACTTTCTGCTAGTTCTAGCTGCTGCTCCCTCCAGCTGCTGCTCCCACCACCTTCGGCTCCCTCCACCTGCTGCTCTTTCTAGTTGCTGCTCCCTCCACCTGCTGCTCTCTCCACTTTCTGATTCCTCTGCCTGCTGCTCTCTTCACCTGCTGTTTTCTCCACTTTCTGCTTCCTCTGCCTGCTGCTACTTCTACCTGCTGCTCTCCACACCTGCTGCTTCCTGTACCTGCCGCTAGCTCCACTATTTGCTCCCTCCTCCACCTGCTGTCTCCATTTGTTGCTCCCTCCACCTGCTTCTCTCTCCACTTTCTGCTTCCTCTAACTACTGCTCCCCCACCTGCTGCTGTCTCCTCCTGCCGCTCTCTCCACTTGCTCCTCTTTCTAGCTGCTGTTCCCTATACCTGCCGCTCCTTCCACCTGCCGCTCCTTCCACTTGCCGCTCCCTCCACCTGCCGCTCTCTCCACTTGCTCCTCTTTCTAGCTGCTGCTCCCTATACCTGCCGCTCCCACCACCTGCTGCTCCCTCCACTTGCTGCTGTCTCAACTGTTTGCTCCCTTCATCTGCTGCTCTCTCCACCCGCTGCTTCCTCCACCTGCCGCTGCCTCTACTTTCTGCTTCCTCTGCCTACTGCTCGCTCCACCTGCCGCTGCCTCCATCTGCTCCTCTTTCTAGCTGCTGCTCCCTCCACCTGCTGCTCCTTCCACCTACTCCTCTTTCTTGCTGCTGCTGCCCCCACCTGCCACTGCCTCCACCTGATGCTCCCTCCACTTGCTCCTCTTTCTAGCTGCTGCCTAACCCTCCAACTGCTCCCCTTTCTAGCTGCTGCTCCCTCCACCTGCTGCTCCCTCCTCCTGCTGCTCCCTTCCCCTGCTGCTCTCTCAACCTGTTGCTCTTTCCACCTGCTGCTCTCTCCACCTGCTGCTCTCTCCACTTGCTGCTCTCTCCATTTTCTGCTTTCTCCACCTGCTCCTTTTTCTGGCTGCTGCTCTCTTAACCTGCTGCTCTCTCCACCTGCTGCTCTCTCCACTTGCTGCTCCCTCCACCTGCTGCTCTCTCCACCTGCTCCTTTTTCTGGCTGCTGCTCTCTTCTCCTGCTGCTCGCTCCACCTGCTGCTCCCTCCACCTGCTCCTTTTTCTGTCTGCTGCTCCCTCCACCTGCTCCTTTTTCTGTCTGCTGCTCCCTCCACCTGCTCCTTTTTCTGTCTGCTGCTCCCTCCACCTGCTGTTCCCTCCACCTGCTGCTCCCTCCACCTGCTGCTCTCTCCACCTGCTTCTCTCTCCACCTGCTTCTCTCTCCACCTGCTGCTCGCTCCACCTGCTGCTCGCTCCACCTGCTGCTCCCTCCACCTGCTCATTTCTCCTTTTTCTGTCTGCTGCTCCCTCCACCTGCTGCTCCCTCCACCTGCTTCTCTCTCCACCTGCTTCTCTCTCCACCTGCTTTTCTCTCCACCTGCTGCTCGCTCCACCTGCTGCTCTCTCCACCTGCTCCTTTTTCTGTCTGCTGCTCGCTCCACCTGCTGCTCCCTCCACCTGCTGCTCCCTCCACCTGCTGCTCCCTCCACCTGCTGCTCCCTCCACTTGCTGCTCCCTCCACCTGCTTCTCGCTCCACCTGCTGCTCGCTCCACCTGCTTCTCTCTCCACCTGCTTCTCTCTCCACCTGCTTCTCTCTCCACCTGCTGCTAGCTCCACCTGCTGCTCACTCCACCTGCTGCTCGCTCCACCTGCTGCTCGCTCCACCTGCTGCTCCCTCCACCTGCTCCTTTTTCTGTCTGCTGCTCCCTCCACCTGCTGCTCTCTCCACCTGCTACTCCCTCCACCTGCTGCTCCCTCCACCTGCTGCTCACTCCACCTGCTGCTCTCTCCACCTGCTTCTCTCTCCACCTGCTGCTTGCTCCACCTGCTGCTCGCTCCACCTGCTGCTCGCTCCACCTGCTGCTCTCTCCACCTGCTGCTCTCTCCACCTGCTGCTCGCTCCCAACCTGCTGCTCACTCCACCTGATGATCTTTACACCTGCTGCTCTCTCCACCTGCTGCTCGCTCCACCTGCTGCTCGCTCCAGCTGCTGCTCTCTCCACCTGCTGCTCGCTCCACCTGCTGCTCTCTCCACCTGCTGCTCTCTCCACCTGCTGCTCGCTCCCAACCTGCTGCTCGCTCCACCTGCTGCTCCCTCCACCTGCTCCTTTTTCTGTCTGCTGCTTTCTCCACCTGCTCCTTTTTCTGTCTGCTGCTCCCTCCACCTGCTCCTTTTTCTGTCTGCTGGTCCCTCCACCTGCTGCTCCCTCCACCTGCTGATCTTTACACCTGCTGCTCTCTCCACCTGCTGCTCTCTCCACCTGCTGCTTGCTCCAGCTGCTGCTCTCTCCACCTGCTGCTCGCTCCACCTGCTGCTCGCTCCACCTGCTGCTCGCTCCACCTGCTGCTCTCTCCACCTGCTGCTCGCTCCACCTGCTGCTCGCTCCACTTTCTGCTCCCTCCACCTGCTGCTCTCTCCACTTTCTGCTCCCTCCACCTGCTCCTTTTTCTGTCTGCTGCTCCCTCCACCTGCTGCTCTATCCACCTGCTGCTCGCTCCACCTGCTGCTCGCTCCAGCTGCTGCTCTCTCCACCTGCTGCTCGCTCCACCTGCTGCTCGCTCCACCTGCTGCTCGCTCCACCTGCTGCTCTCTCCACCTGCTGCTCGCTCCACCTGCTGCTCGCTCCACTTTCTGCTCCCTCCACCTGTTGCTCTCTCCACTTTCTGCTCCCTCCACCTGCTCCTTTTTCTGTCTGCTGCTCCCTCCACCTGCTGCTCTATCCACCTGCTGCTCCCTCCACCTGCTGCTGTCTCCACTACTGCTCTCTCCACTACTGCTCTCTCCACTTTCTGCTCCCTCCACCTGTTCCTTGGTCTGTCCTTCTGTCAGTTGCTCTTTGTTTTCCTTAGGATCTCGTCTTCACTCCTTCCAGTTTTCTCATTCTTAGTCTCCTCCAAACGTCTCATGTAATGGACTGAAGATCCAAAATCAAATCCTAAAGGCGGAAGAATCTTATCCTGAAAAGGTAAAAGGCCAAAGGCAGATGACACATGTTTGTAAGAAATGGGGTATTTATTTTTCTAAACTCAACATCCTTAGAAAACATTTCTTTCTGCATAAATGGCAGTTTTCAATATTTAACTGGAAATGACTAAATCTGGTCAGCAGGAAGAATAAAGCCTCCTGTAGAGAGGTAACTCCTTGTCAGTTTACTGCTGCTGTGAGGGGAAGATGGCAGCTGCAGGGTAGTCCTCATTATAATAGTAGGTGTATGACTGCTCTACTGTTCTCTGGATGGAACTAGATACAGAAAAGAAGTGAATGTATCAGTGCGATGTTCTAATGGAGTGACCACAGGGGGCGCTCTGGTCAGAGTGATGGTCTGACTGAAAGAGTTAAGTAACACTGTCTGCATTGCTGAAATTCTGGACAGGAGGGAGAAGACATGGCATGACCTCAAAAATTTAAAACTATCCACTACTGCAAAAAATATATATAGAATGTTCTCATGTAGACTCTTAATATGTGAGGAAAATGTTTTAAAGGAAGTGTCCCTTTAATACCTGGAGAGGTGGACATGATTGTGAATGTTGGGTGCAGGTAGGGTTAGGGATGTTGGGGCTGCTGACCCCAGGGGGTACATATTATAATGGAGGCTGATGACAGGTGGAGGTTACGTTGTTGGAGAGGTGGACATGACTGTGAATGTTGGGTGCAGGTAGGGTTAGGCATGTTGGGGCTGCTGACCCGGGGTTACATATTATAATGAAGGCTGATGACAGGTGGAGGTTATGGTTGTTGGAGAGGTGGACATGACTGTGAATGTTTGGGTGCAGGTAGGGTTAGGCATGTTGGAGTTGCTCACCCCGGGGGCTACATATTATAATGGAGGCTGATGACCAGTGGAGGTTGTTGGAGAGGTGGACATGACTGTGAATGTTTGGGTGCAGGTAGGGTTAGGCATGTTGGAGTTGCTCACCCCGGGGGCTACATATTATAATGGAGGCTGATGACCGGTGGAGGTTGTGGTTATTGGAGAGGTTGACATGACTGTGAATGTTGGGTGCAGGTAGGGTTAGGCATGTTGGGGCTGCTGACCCCGGGGGGGTACATATTACAGTGAAGGCTGATGACAGGTGGAGGTTACGTTGTTGGAGAGGTGGACATGACTGTGAATGTTGGGGTGCAGGTAGGGTTAGGCATGTTGGGGCTGCTGACCCCGGGGGTACATATTATAATGGAGGCTGATGACCGGTGGAGGTTACGTTGTTGGAGAGGCGGACATGACTGTGAATGTTGGGGTGCAGGTAGGGTTAGGGATTTTGGGGCTGCTCACCCCGGGGGGGTACATATTATAATGGAGGCTGATGACCGGTGGAGGTTGCGGTTATTGGAGAGGTGGACATGACTGTGAATGTTGGGGTGCAGGTAGGGTTAGGGATGTTGGGGCTGCTCACCCTGGGGGGTACATATTATAATGGAGGCTGATGACAGGTGGAGGTTACGTTGTTGGAGAGGTGGACATGACTGTGAATGTTTGGGTGCAGGTAGGGTTAGGCATGTTGGAGTTGCTCACCCCGGGGGCTACATATTATAATGGAGGCTGATGACCAGTGGAGGTTGTTGGAGAGGTGGACATGACTGTGAATGTTGGGGTGCAGGTAGGGTTAGGCATGTTGGAGTTGCTCACCCCAGGGGGTACATATTACAGTGAAGGCTGATGACCGGTGGAGGTGGAGGTTGTTGGAGAGGTGGACATGACTGTGAATGTTGGGGTGCAGGTAGGGTTAGGGATGTTGGGGCTGCTCACCCTGGGGGGTACATATTATAATGGAGGCTGATGACAGGTGGAGGTTACGTTGTTGGAGAGGTGGACATGACTGTGAATGTTTGGGTGCAGGTAGGGTTAGGCATGTTGGAGTTGCTCACCCCGGGGGTACATATTATAATGGAGGCTGATGACCGGTGGAGGTTACGTTGTTGGAGAGGCAGACATGACTGTGAATGTTGGGGTGCAGGTAGGGTTAGGGATTTTGGGGCTGCTCACCCCGGGGGGGTACATATTATAATGGAGGCTGATGACCGGTGGAGGTTGCGGTTATTGGAGAGGTGGACATGACTGTGAATGTTGGGGTGCAGGTAGGGTTAGGGATGTTGGGGCTGCTCACCCTGGGGGGTACATATTATAATGGAGGCTGATGACAGGTGGAGGTTACGTTGTTGGAGAGGTGGACATGACTGTGAATGTTTGGGTGCAGGTAGGGTTAGGCATGTTGGAGTTGCTCACCCCGGGGGCTACATATTATAATGGAGGCTGATGACCAGTGGAGGTTGTTGGAGAGGTGGACATGACTGTGAATGTTGGGGTGCACGTAGGGTTAGGCATGTTGGAGTTGCTCACCCCAGAGGGTACATATTACAGTGAAGGCTGATGACCGGTGGAGGTGGAGGTTGTTGGAGAGGTGGACATGACTGTGAATGTTGGGGTGCAGGTAGGGTTAGGGATGTTGGGGCTG
The DNA here is from genome assembly GCF_905171765.1 of Bufo bufo. NCBI lineage: Eukaryota > Metazoa > Chordata > Amphibia > Anura > Bufonidae > Bufo > Bufo bufo. Next base: position 838,927 of record NC_053391.1, read on the forward strand.
CTCACCCTGGGGGGTACATATTATAATGGAGGCTGATGACAGGTGGAGGTTACGTTGTTGGAGAGGTGGACATGACTGTGAATGTTTGGGTGCAGGTAGGGTTAGGCATGTTGGAGTTGCTCACCCTGGGGGCTACATATTATAATGGAGGCTGATGACCAGTGGAGGTTGTTGGAGAGGTGGACATGACTGTGAATGTTGGGGTGCAGGTAGGGTTAGGCATGTTGGAGTTGCTCACCCCAGGGGGTACATATTACAGTGAAGGCTGATGACCGGTGGAGGTTGTTGGAGAGGTGGACATGACTGTGAATGTTGGGGTGCAGGTAGGGTTAGGCATGTTGGAGTTGCTCACCCCAGGGGGTACATATTACTGTGAAGGCTGATGACAGGTGGAGGTTACGTTGTTGGAGAGGTGGACATGACTGTGAATGTTGGGGTGCAGGTAGGGTTAGGCATGTTGGAGCTGCTCACCCTGGGGGTACATATTATAATGGAGGCTGGTGACAGGTGGAGGTTACGTTGTTGGAGAGGTGGACATGACTGTGAATGTTGGGGCGCAGGAAGGATTAGGAATTCTGCGACTGCTGACCCCGGGGGTACATATTATAATGGAGGCTGATGACAGGTGGAGGTTACGTTGTTGGAGAGGCGGACATGACTGTGAATGTTGGGGTGCAGGTAGGGTTAGGCATGTTGGGGCTGCTGACCCCGAGGGTACATATTATAATGAAGTCTGATGACAGGTGGAGGTTACGTTGTTGGAGAGGCGGACATGACTGTGAATGTTGGGGTGCAGGTAGGGTTAGGCATGTTGGGGCTGCTGACCCCGAGGGTACATATTATAATGGAGGCTGGTGACAGGTGGAGGTTACGTTGTTGGAGAGGTGGACATGACTGTGAATGTTGGGGTGCAGGTAGGGTTAGGCATGTTGGGGCTGCTCACCCTGGGGGTACATATTATAATGGAGGCTGATGACCGGTGGAGGGAACGTTGTTGGAGAGGTGGACATGACTGTGAATGTTGGGGTGCATGTAGGGTTAGGGATGTTGGGGCTGCTCACCCTGGGGGGTACATATTATAATGGAGGCTGATGACCGGTGGAGGTTGTTGGAGAGGTGGAGATGACTGTGAATGTTGGGGTGCAGGTAGGGTTAGGCATGTTGGGGCTGCTGACCCGGGGTTACATATTATAATGGAGGCTGATAACAGGTGGAGGTTACGTTGTTGGAGAGGTGGACATGACTGTGAATGTTGGGTGCAGGTAGGGTTAGGGATGTTGGGGCTGCTCACCCTGGGGGGTACATATTATAATGGAGGCTGATGACCGGTGGAGGTTGTTGGAGAGGTGGAGATGACTGTGAATGTTGGGGTGCAGGTAGGGTTAGGGATGTTGGGGCTGCTCACCCTGGGGGGTACATATTATAATGGAGGCTGATGACAGGTGGAGGTTACGTTGTTGGAGAGGTGGACATGACTGTGAATGTTGGGGTGCAGGTAGGGTTAGGCATGTTGGGGCTGCTGACCCCGGGGTTACATATTATAATGGAGGCTGATGACCGGTGGACGTTACGTTGTTGGAGAGGTGGACATGACTGTGAATGTTGGGTGCAGGTAGGGTTAGGCATGTTGGGGCTGCTCACCCTGGGGGTACATATTATAATAGAGGCTGATGACCAGTGGAGGTTACGTTGTTGAAGAGGTGGACATGACTGTGAATGTTGGGGTGCAGGTAGGGTTAGGCATGTTGGGGCTGCTCACCCTGGGGGTACATATTATAATGGAGGCTGATGACAGGTGGAGGTTACATTGTTGGAGAGGTGGACATGACTGTGAATGTTGGGGTGCAGGTAGGGTTAGGCATGTTGGGGCTGCTGACCCCGGGGGTACATATTATAATGGAGGCTGATGACCGGTGGAGGTTGCGGTTATTGGAGAGGTGGACATGACTGTGAATGTTGGGGTGCAGGTAGGGTTAGGCATGTTGGGGCTGCTCACCCCGGGGGGGTACATATTATAATGGAGGCTGATGACCGGTGGAGGTTGCGGTTATTGGAGAGGTGGACATGACTGTGAATGTTGGGGTGCAGGTAGGGTTAGGCATGTTGGGGCTGCTCTCCCTGGGGGTACATATTATAATGGAGGCTGATAACCGGTGGAGGTTGCGGTTATTGGAGAGGTGGACATGACTGTGAATGTTGGGTGCAGGTAGGGTTAGGCATGTTGGGGCTGCTCACCCTGGGGGAACATATTATAATGGAGGCTGATGACCGGTGGAGGTTGCGGTTATTGGAGAGGTGGACATGACTGTGAATGTTGGGGTGCAGGTAGGGTTAGGGATGTTGGGGCTGCTGACCCCGGGGGTACATATTATAATGGAGGCTGATGACCGGTGGAGGTTACGTTGTTGGAGAGGCGGACATGACTGTGAATGTTGGGGTGCAGGTAGGGTTAGGGATTTTGGGGCTGCTCACCCCGGGGGGGTACATATTATAATGGAGGCTGATGACCGGTGGAGGTTGCGGTTATTGGAGAGGTGGACATGACTGTGAATGTTGGGGTGCAGGTAGGGTTAGGGATGTTGGGGCTGCTGACCCCGGGGGTACATATTATAATGGAGGCTGATGACCGGTGGAGGTTACGTTGTTGGAGAGGCGGACATGACTGTGAATGTTGGGGTGCAGGTAGGGTTAGGGATTTTGGGGCTGCTCACCCCGGGGGGGTACATATTATAATGGAGGCTGATGACCGGTGGAGGTGGAGGTTGTTGGAGAGGTGGACATGACTGAATGTTGGGGTGTTTTTTTTCTTCTTAGAACTGGGAGATGCAGAATATGCTGGGTCCTACACCCGTGTACCCCACTCATCATGTGGTCATTCTGCAGAGGGACCCCAGTGCTGGGAAGAGCGGAACATCTGCCATCAGCTTCTTTGGGGCACTACAAATACCAGTAAGTGAAGTAGAAGCGTTACAGTCCTACCCTGATCATCTTTTCACCTATGAACTGATAATAGGGACTGAACATGGACTGTGTGACACTGGATATTGTAAGATTATTGAGGTCCTGTCGCCACACCTCTGCCATGTGGTCAGGACATCATAGAGCAATGTGCTGTTTATAATGTGCTGCATATCTCCTTGTCTCCTGCAGGGGGTGGTAGAGTTCTCCATGTGTTTGTTATTTGCCAAACTGGTCAGTTACACTTTCCTGTTCTGGTTGCCGCTCTACATGACCAGTGTGGGTAAGTGTCACCTCCATGGAACATCCCATGTCTCTGTACCTCCTCCATTGTATATGTCCTGATATCACACGGTCCAACATCTGCCACAGAACAGTCCGTATATGTCCTGATATCACACGGTCCATCATCTGCCACAGAACAGTCCGTATATGTCCTGATATCACACGGTCCATCATCTGCCACAGAACAGTCCATATATGTCCCGATATCACACAGTCCGTTTTTTAACCATATAATGGTCTGTATATCATCTGATATCACACAGTCCCTTCCTTTAACAAAGAGCAGTCCATGGATCACTTGATAATACAGTCCCTTCCTTAACTATAGATCAGTCTATATATTTCTTCATATCATTCCCTACATATCCTCCACCCATGTTCTCCACCCCTATATACCCTCCATTCCTACACATCATCACTTCCTCCTCCCTACACGTCCTCCACCCATGTTCTCCACCCCTATATACCCTCCATTCCTACACATCATCACTTCTTCCTCCCTACACGTCCTCCACCCCTATATACCCTCCCGTCCCACACATCATCACTTCTTCCTCCCTACACGTCCACCATCCATGTTCTCCACCCCTATACACTGCGTGCAGAATTATTAGGCAAATGAGTATTTTGACCACATCATCCTCTTTATGCATGTTGTCTTACTCCAAGCTGTATAGGCTCGAAAGCCTACTACCAATTAAGCATATTAGGTGATGTGCATCTCTGTAATGAGAAGGGGTGTGGTCTAATGACATCAACACCCTATATTAGGTGTGCATAATTATTAGGCAACTTCCTTTCCTTTGGCAAAATGGGTCAAAAGAAGGACTTGACAGGCTCAGAAAAGTCAAAAATAGTGAGATATCTTGCAGAGGGATGCAGCACTCTTAAAACTGCAAAGCTTCTGAAGCGTGATCATCGAACAATCAAGCATTTCATTCAAAATAGTCAACAGGGTCGCAAGAAGCGTGTGGAAAAACCAAGGCGCAAAATAACTGCCCATGAACTGAGAAAAGTCAAGCGTGCAGCTGCCAAGATGCCACTTGCCACCAGTTTGGCCATATTTCAGAGCTGCAACATCACTGGAGTGCCCAAAAGCACAAGGTGTGCAATACTCAGAGACATGGCCAAGGTAAGAAAGGCTGAAAGACGACCACCACTGAACAAGACACACAAGCTGAAACGTCAAGACTGGGCCAAGAAATATCTCAAGACTGATTTTTCTAAGGTTTTATGGACTGATGAAATGAGAGTGAGTCTTGATGGGCCAGATGGATGGGCCCGTGGCTGGATTGGTAAATGGCAGAGAGCTCCAGTCCGACTCAGACGCCAGCAAGGTGGAGGTGGAGTACTGGTTTGGGCTGGTATCATCAAAGATGAGCTTGTGGGGCCTTTTTGGGTTGAGGATGGAGTCAAGCTCAACTCCCAGTCCTACTGCCAGTTTCTGGAAGACACCTTCTTCAAGCAGTGGTACAGGAAGAAGTCTGCATCCTTCAAGAAAAACATGATTTTCATGCAGGACAATGCTCCATCACACGCGTCCAAGTACTCCACAGCGTGGCTGGCAAGAAAGGGTATAAAAGAAGAAAATCTAATGACATGGCCTCCTTGTTCACCTGATCTGAACCCCATTGAGAACCTGTGGTCCATCATCAAATGTGAGATTTACAAGGAGGGAAAACAGTACACCTCTCTGAACAGTGTCTGGGAGGCTGTGGTTGCTGCTGCACGCAATGTTGATGGTGAACAGATCAAAACACTGACAGAATCCATGGATGGCAGGCTTTTGAGTGTCCTTGCAAAGAAAGGTGGCTATATTGGTCACTGATTTGTTTTTGTTTTGTTTTTGAATGTCAGAAATGTATATTTGTGAATGATGAGATGTTATATTGGTTTCACTGGTAAAAATAAATAATTGAAATGGGTATATATTTGTTTTTTGTTAAGTTGCCTAATAATTATGCACAGTAATAGTCACCTGCACACACAGCTATCCCCCTAAAATAGCTAAAACTAAAAACAAACTAAAAACTACTTCCAAAAATATTCAGCTTTGATATTAATGAGTTTTTTGGGTTCATTGAGAACATGGTTGTTGTTCAATAATAAAATTAATCCTCAAAAATACAACTTGCCTAATAATTCTGCACTCCCTGTATACCCTCCATTCCTACACATCATCACTTCCTCCCCCTACACGTCCACCATCCATGTTTTCCACCCCTATATACCCTCCCATCCTACACATCATCACTTCTTCCTCCCTACACGTCCACCATCCATGTTCTCCACCCCTATATACCCTCCATTCCTACACATCATCACTTCCTCCCCCTACACGTCCACCTTCCATGTTTTCCACCCCTATATACCCTCCATTCCTACACATCATCACTTCCTCCCCCTACACGTCCACCTTCCATGTTTTCCACCCCTATATACCCTCCATTCCTACACATCATCACTTCCTCCCCCTACACGTCCACCTTCCATGTTTTCCACCCCTATATACTCTCCATTCCTACACATCATCACTTCCTCCCCCTACACGTCCACCATCCATGTTTTCCACCCCTATATACTCTCCATTCCTACACATCATCACTTCTTCCTCCCTACACGTCCTCCACCCCTATATACTCTCCATTCCTACACATCATCACTTCCTCCCCCTACACGTCCACCATCCATGTTTTCCACCCCTATATACTCTCCATTCCTACACATCATCACTTCCTCCCTACACGTCCTCCACCCATGTTCTCCACCCCTATATACCCTCCATTCCTACACATCATCACTTCTTCCTCCCTACACGTCCTCCACCCCTATATACTCTCCATTCCTACACATCATCACTTCCTCCCCCTACACGTCCACCATCCATGTTTTCCACCCCTATATACTCTCCATTCCTACACATCATCACTTCCTCCCCCTACACGTCCACCATCCATGTTTTCCACCCCTATATACCCTCCCATCCTACACATCATCACTTCCTCCCCCTACACGTCCACCATCCATGTTCTCCACCCCTATATACTCTCCATTCTTACACATCATCACTTCCTCCCCCTACAGGTCCACCATCCATGTTCTCCACCCCTATATACTCTCCATTCTTACACATCATCACTTCCTCCCCCTACACGTCCACCATCCATGTTTTCCACCCCTATATACCCTCCCATCCTACACATCATCACTTCCTCCCCCTACACGTCCACCATCCATGTTCTCCACCCCTATATACTCTCCATTCTTACACATCATCACTTCCTCCCCCTACAGGTCCACCATCCATGTTCTCCACCCCTATATACTCTCCATTCTTACACATCATCACTTCCTCCCCCTACACGTCCACCATCCATGTTTTCCACCCCTATATACCCTCCATTCCTACACATCATCACTTCCTCCCCCTACACGTCCACCATCCATGTTCTCCACCCCTATATACTCTCCATTCTTACACATCATCACTTCTTCCTCCCTACACGTCCACCATCCATGTTCTCCACCCCTATATACCCTCCATTCCTACACATCATCACTTCCTCCCCCTACACGTCCACCATCCATGTTTTCCACCCCTATATACCCTCCATTCCTACACATCATCACTTCCTCCCCCTACACGTCCACCATCCATGTTCTCCACCCCTATATACTCTCCATTCCTACACATCATCACTTCCTCCCCCTACACGTCCACCATCCATGTTCTCCATCCCTTCATGTCATGCTGTCACCCCTCTCTATATTTCCTGTCAGTCCTCTACTACACTTAACTTCTGCCTCACTTCAGGTAACTTCAGCTGCTGTTTGCTCATCTTGCAGGTCATATGGATGCTCGTCATGCCGGAGACTTGTCGACATTGTTTGATGTTGGTGGAATTATTGGTGAGTTACATAAATGCTGACAGGACGGGGTAGATACAAAACATTGAGAACCGGAATCATACTAGAGTGAGGGCAGTATATGATACAAGGCCTGGGACCTTATACTGGGGGCTGCTCTTTAGAGCCAGCCCTGGTCACTGTAGATCAAAGAAACTCCAAGTTGAAGAATCTGTTCTCTTCCTTATAGGTGGAATTCTGGCGGGAGTAATTTCTGATAAATCCCACAAGCGAGCAACAACCTGTGGACTAATGCTGCTGTTTGCAGCCCCCACGGTGAGTACCTGAAGGCTTTCGAACATGGCCTTGATGACACCAGCACTTCCTATGGTAGCCATTAATATACCCAGACAGTTGGTGGTTCTCACTCATGGACTCTCATTGTGTTACAGCTTTACTTCTTTTCGGCCGTCAGCAAAACAGGACCAGCATCTACAGTGGGTAAGTAAGGAGGCACTCTAGTGCGTGCTCCTCTTCTACGTCTCTGTCTTCATGCCCATCACTTACAGTGTGACCTTCTTGATCTCAGTGATGTTGCTGGTCAGTGGAGCTCTGGTCAATGGACCTTATTCCCTCATCACAACAGCTGTGTCTGCTGACCTGGTGAGTAAAAGCTTCTGGGTATTCTCCCACAGGGTGCAGAGCATTGGCTTGTGACCTGGCGTGGGGTCGAACTGCAGATCGATTTGATAGAGATCTTATAATAAATATAACATCCAATTTTCACTTTGCAGGGAACTCACAAGTCATTGAAAGGAAATGCCCATGCTTTATCCACAGTGACTGCTATCATAGACGGGACAGGCTCTGTGGGTGAGACTATCATCTGATCATCTACCTCATCAGACCAGTATGATCTGTCCTGTCTCTTCTCTATCCCAAACCGGCAACATTACATTTACTTCTGTCAGAAGGTGTCTTCGCTAATTGCATCCAACTCTGTCCCTCTGACCCATCCAACTGCCCTAACTGCCACCACCTTCATCCTCATCTACACAATCCAATGTCATCCTCATATTCATCTGCACATCCTGGCACCATCTTCATTCGAACCTACAACCCAACACCCTCCTCACCTATACAGTCTGGCACCATCTACAGCCTCACCTACATAACCAAGAACCCTCCACATCCTCACTACAAAACCCAGCACCACCATTGCCTACAGCCCCCAACACTATTCTTTCTGTCTTCTCTCCCACTTCAATCCTTCTCACTCTCCAGACATTTCACCATCTTTCTCCCTTCTTGCTTGATTAGCTCCATCTTATCTCCTACCTATTCTCCACCCCACATTCAGTCCTCACTGACGAGTCTTTCCTTCCATCTTTCTGCAGGTGCTGCCCTTGGTCCTCTGCTCGCTGGTCTTCTGTCTCCCTATGGCTGGCACAATGTATTTTTCATGCTCATGATAAGCGATGCATTCGCCTTGTTGGTGAGTAGTCTTCTATCAAAGATTCTTGTGGGGAGGGTGTCGCCAATTATACCACCTGTGTGACATGCGGGTCCCCGGGATCAAATACTGTATTACACCTCATTCTCACCGATTACATCACCCCTGTGACATAGGCGTCCTCTGTGTCACCGATTACATCACCCGTGTGACATAGGCGTCCTCTGTCACCGATTACATCACCCCTGTGACATAGGCGTCCTCTGTGTCACCGATTACATCACCCCTGTGACATAGGCGTCCTCTGTGTCACCGATTACATCACCCCTGTGACATAGGCGTCCTCTGTCACCGATTACATCACCCCTGTGACATAGGCGTCCTCTGTGTCACCGATTACATCACCCCTGTGACATAGGCGTCCTCTGTCACTGATTACATCACCCGTGTGACATAGGCGTCCTCTGTAACCGATTACATCCCCCTGTGACATAGGCGTCCTCTGTCACTGATTACATCACCCCTGTGACATAGGCGTCCTCTGTCACTGATTACATCCCCCCTGTGACATAGGCGTCCTCTGTGTCACCGATTACATCACCCCTGTGACATAGGCGTCCTCTGTCACTGATTACATCACCCGTGTGACATAGGCGTCCTCTGTAACCGATTACATCCCCCTGTGACATAGGCGTCCTCTGTCACTGATTACATCACCCGTGTGACATAGGCGTCCTCTGTAACCGATTACATCACCCCTGTGACATAGGCGTCCTCTGTGTCACCGATTACATCCCCCCTGTGACATAGGCGTCCTCTGTGTCACCGATTACATCACCCCTGTGACATAGGCGTCCTCTGTCACCGATTACATCACCCCTGTGACATAGGCGTCCTCTGTGTCACCGATTACATCACCCCTGTGACATAGGCGTTCTCTGTGTCACCGATTACATCACCCCTGTGACATAGGCGTCCTCTGTAACCGATTACATCACCCCTGTGACATAGGCGTCCTCTGTGTCACCGATTACATCCCCCTGTGACATAGGCATCCTCTGTCACTGATTACATCACCCGTGTGACATAGGCGTCCTCTGTAACCGATTACATCCCCCTGTGACATAGGCGTTCTCTGTCACTGATTACATCCCCCCTGTGACATAGGCGTCCTCTGTGTCACCGATTACATCACCCCTGTGACATAGGCATCCTCTGTGTCACCGATTACATCACCCCTGTGACATAGGCATCCTCTGTGTCACTGATTACATCCCCCCTGTGACATAGGCGTCCTCTGTGTCACCGATTACATCACCCCTGTGACATAGGCGTCCTCTGTCACCGATTACATCCCCCCTGTGACATAGGCGTCCTCTGTGTCACCGATTACATCACCCCTGTGACATAGGCATCCTCTGTGTCACCGATTACATCACCCCTGTGACATAGGCGTCCTCTGTCACTGATTACATCACCCGTGTGACATACATGTTCTTTCTCATCTATGACATCACCTTTGTGTTACGCATGTCTTTGTCAACCTTCACCCTTTTGTGTCATTCAATATGTTTTTATATTCTCAGTGTTTATTACGTCTCATCAAGAAAGAATTGAAATGTGTCCGGCAGCCAGTAGTAGAACAGACAGAGTGAGTGACATCACCACCTTGTGCATTCTTCATCCAGCTCATTTGCAAACATATCCATCTGTGGTTCCTCTGACATGATCCATCATACCCTCACCTCGCTACAGCTTCACGTTCTCCTCTTCTCTGATCCGTCAGACCCTTGCCTCACCTCGCTACAGCCTCACGCGCCCTCTTCTCTGATCCGTCAGACCGCTGCCTCGCCTCGCTACAGCCTCACGTTCTCCTCTTCTCTGATCCGTCAGACACTTGCCTCGCCTCGCTACAGCCTCACGTTCTCCTTTTCTCTGATCCGTCAGACCCTTGCCTCGCTTCAGCCTCACGTTCTCCTCTTCTCTGATCCGTCAGACCGCTGCCTCGCCTCGCTACAGCCTCACGTTCTCCTCTTCTCTGATCCGTCAGATCCTCACCTTGCTACAGCCTCACGTTCTCCTCTTTTCTGATCCGTCAGACCCTTGCCTCGCCTCGCTACAGCCTCACGTTCTCCTCTTTTCTGATCCCTCAGACTCTTGCCTCGCCTCGCTACAGCCTCACGTTCTCCTCTTCTCTGATCCGTCAGACCCTTGCCTCGCTACAGCCTCACGTTCTCCTCTTCTCTGATCCGTCAGACACTTGCCTCGCCTCGCTACAGCCTCACGTTCTCCTCTTCTCTGATCCGTCAGACCCTTGCCTCGCTTCGCTACAGCATCACGTTCTCCTCTTCTCTGATCCGTCAGACCCTTGCCTCGCCTCGCTACAGCCTCACATTCTCCTCTTCTCTGATCCGTCAGACCCTTGCCTCGCCTCTCTACAACCTCACGTTCTCCTCTTCTCTGATCCATCATACCCTCGCCTCGCTAAAGCCTCATGTTCTCCTCTCCTCTGATCCATCAGACCCTTGCCTCGCCTCGCTACAGCCTCACATTCTCCTCTTCTCTGATCCATCATACCCCCGCCTCGCTAAAGCCTCACGTTCTCCTCTTCTCTGATCCATCATACCCTCGCCTCGCTAAAGCCTCATGTTCTCCTCTCCTCTGATCCATCAGACCCTTGCCTCGCCTCGCTACAGCCTCACATTCTCCTCTTCTCTGATCCATCATACCCCCGCCTCGCTAAAGCCTCACGTTTTCCTCTTCTCTGATCCGTCAGACCCTTGCCTCACCTCGCTACAACCTCACGTTTTCCTCTCCTCTGATCTGTCAGACCCTTGCCCCGCCTTGCTACAGCCTCACGTTCTCCTCTTCTCTGATCTGTCAGATCCTCACCTTGCTACAGCCTCACGTTCTCCTCTCCTCTGATCCGTCAGACCGTTGCCTTACCTCGCTACAGCCTCACGTTCTCCTCTCCTCTGATCTGTCAGAGGAGAGGAGAATGTGAGTCTGTAGTAAGGTGAGGATCTGACAGATCAGAGGAGAGGAGAACGTGAGGCTGTAGCGAGGTGAGGCAACGGTCTGACGGATCAGAGGAGAGGAGAACATGATGCGGTAGCGATGTGAGGAAATGGTCTGACAGATCAGTCTAGAGGAGAACATGAGGCTGTAGTGAGGCGAGGGTCTGACGGATCAGAGGAGAACATAAGCTGTAGCGAGGAGAGGGTCTGATGGATGAGAGGTGAGGAAAACGTGAGGTTGTAGCCAGGAGAGGGTCTGACAGATCAAAGGAGAGGAGAACGTCAGGCTATAGCGAGGGTCTGACCGATGAGAGAAGAGGAGAGCGTGAGGCTGTAGCAAGATGAGAGTGATGGATCAGAGTAGAACCTGAGGCTGTGAGGGCCTAACAGAGGAGAGGAGAATGTGAGTCTGTAGTAAGGTGAGGATCTGACAGATCAGAGGAGAGGAGAACGTGAGGCTGTAGCGAGGTGAGGCAACGGTCTGACGGATCAGAGAAGAGGAGAAAGTGAGGCTGTAGCGAGGTGAGGATCTGTCAGGCCCTCACAGCCTCACGTTCTACTCTTATCCATCACTCTCATCTTGCTACAGCCTCACGCTCTCCTCTTCTCTCATCGGTCAGACCCTCGCTATAGCCTCACGTTCTCCTCTCCTTTGATCTGTCAGACCCTCTCCTGGCTACAACCTCACGTTTTCCTCACCTCTCATCCATCAGACCCTCTCCTCGCTACAGCTTATGTTCTCCTCTGATCCGTCAGACCCTCGCCTCACTACAGCCTCATGTTCCCCTCTAGACTGATCTGTCAGACCCTTTCCTCACATCGCTACCGCCTCATGTTCTCCTCTCCTCTGATCTGTCAGACCCTCGCCTCGCTACAGCCTCACGTTCTCCTCACCTCTGATCCATCAGACCCTTCCTCACTACAGCCTCACTTTCTCCTCTCCTCTGATCCGTCAGACCCTTGCCTCACCTGACTACAGCCTCATGTTTTCCTCTCCTCTCATCTGTCAGACCCTTTGCCTCGCCTCGCTACAGCCTCACGTTCTCCTCTCCACTGATCCGTCGGACCCTCGCCTCGGTATATACCAATGTTCTCCTCCTCTGATCCATCACACTGTCACCTTGGTATTTACTAATGTTCCCCTTTGTTCCTTCATACTATTATCTGATTTATTAAGAGAAAATTGCTCCAAGTTCACACATGGCCAAATGAAAGCCACAGATCATTGAATCAAAACAGTTGACCTCTGGCCATTAGGAAACCTCTTACAAATTTTAGGTCATTATGTCAGAATTTCCATCAGTGACAAGCTGGTGACTCACCGTTAGTTTACTGGTTTGTGTGGTAGAAACCAGTTCTGTCTCCACATTATCACATTCTTAGCTAGAAATTCTTATTTTTCAGGTGGAAGGAACATTAAGAAGAGGAACATTAGTCCCGTGGCCATGTTACTACATGAAGATTTTACACCTTTGACAGGATCAGATACACGCTGTGTATGGTCTCCACACTGCGGTCCCATATCTGACCTTGAATCCTGAAAATGTCTATATATCTTATTTCTACACACGAGTATCTCAATGTCCGGTTACTAAGTCATAAAGAATGACACCAGTTTATGGGCACAAACTGTATGGAGACACCTGGAGCCGCTGCACCTCTATAATCTGGAGTCAGATTTCAGGGAGATTGATTCTAGTGGACAGTACTTCTGTAAAGTAGTGTTCACATCATGTTGAATGTCTATGTCATGACCAATATGTGAAATGGATGCCTCTAATGGGTGTCCTACATTGCCTACCATCATCCACTGACTTCCACTGTAAAGATAACATGTTTAAGGCAGGCGGTTTTTGACTGAATGCTGTTGTATGAAATAACACCATCTACTCCGCTATACTGACACATCCTGACATGTTCTAACCAGACGGAGGCCATAAAGACACTCTTTTGGCCTCCCCCATAACCCTCTGGACACGTTTAGTGCTTAAGGAGCTTCAGACAGGACTACTATGATTGTGAACATTCGATGAGAATCCAACCGAAACCCCTGTATGAAGTGGTAGGTACAATATGGAGTGTATACAGTGCATTGGGAAAGTCCTCAGCCCCTCTCATGTTGACATAAGTATTCCACCCCTTTACTCAGAAGTTGGTTGAAGCCCCTTTGGCAGTGATTCCAGCCTCTAGTCTTCTTGGGAATGATGCCACAAGGTTTACACATGGATTTAGGGATTTTCAGTCATTCTTCTCTGCAGATCCTCTCCAGCTCTTTCAGGTTGGATGGGGGCTGTCGGTGGACAGCCATTTTCAGGTCTCTGGTTTTAGGGCTCTGGCTGGGCCACTTAAGGACATTTACAGAGATGTCCCTAAGTGGTTGTGTGCTTAGGGTCTTGTCTTGTTGTAAGGTTACCTTTTGGCCCAGTCTGAGTGCCAGAGCTCTAGATAAGGTTTTCATTAAGAATATCTCTGCTCTATTCCGTGTTCCCTCAACCCTGACCCGACTCCTTGTCCCACCATCATGATGCTGCTTTCACCATGCTTTGCTGTAGGGATGGTATTGGGCAGGTGATGAGCGGCGCCTGGTCTCCTCCAGACATGACGCCTAGAATTGAGGCCAGAAAGTTCTATCTTGGTTTCACCAGAGGAGAGAATCTTGTTCCTAACAGTCTGATGTCCTTTAGATGCTTTACTACAAACTCCAGGCGGCTTTCATGTGTCTTTTACTGAAGAGAGGCTTCTTTCCGGCCGCTCTGCCATAAAGCCCAGATTGGTAGAGGCTGCAGTGATGGCTGACCTGGATCACAGGATCTTTAGAGCTCAGCCAGAGTGACCATTGGGTCACCTCTCTTACCAAGGCCCTTTCCCCTGATTACTTAGTTAGGGGGGGGGGGGGGCAGCTGTAGCAACAGTCCTGGCTGTTCTTCTTCTTCCATGTAAGAATTGTGGAGGCCACTTTGCTCCTGAGAACCCCTTCTCCAATCCCGTCCCTGAGCTATACAGGCAGTTCTCTCCTCCTCATGGCTTGGTTTTTGCTCTTATATGCATTGTCTGTGAGATCTTATATAGACAGGGCTGTGTCTTTCCAAGTCCTCTCCAATCCATAGAATTTACCACAGGTGGCTCCAATCAACATGCAGAACATCTCAGAGATGATCCAGAGAAATGGGAGGGCCTAGAGCCAAATGTCAAATATTGCAGTAAAGGGGCTGAATACTTATGTCCTGAGTAAAGGGGCTGAATATTTCTGTTCTCACTTTCTCATTATGGGGATTGAGTACAGAATGATGGGGGAACTGATAGCACAAGAAGTGACATAGGAAAATTATAGGGTGTGAGGACTTTCCCAAAGCACTGTATGTGGCTGACATCATTACCTCAGGGAAGTTCTCTCCTAAGCCCATAGCATTGCTCTGACAGTATATGTGTCCGTTCTGTGAATCAGCCGAGCCCATAGTCTCTCTCTGACGGCGTACGTGTCTGTTCTCTGTATCTGCCGAGCCCATAGTCTCTGATTGTGTACACGACCGTTCTGTGCATTGGCTGAGCGCACGGTCTCTCTCTGACAGTGTACATATCCGTTCTGTGCATCGGCTGAGCCCATAGTCTCTCTCTGACAGCCGATGCACAGAACGGATATGTACACTGTCATAGAGAGACTATGGGCTCAGCCGATGCACAGAACGGATATGTACACTGTCATAGAGAGACTATGGGCTCAGCCGATGCACAGAACGGATATGTACACTGTCAGAGAGAGACTATGGGCTCAGCCGATGCACAGAACGGATATGTACACTGAGCCCATAGTCTCTCTCTGACAGTGTACATATCCGTTCTGTGCATCGGCTGAGCCCATAGTCTCTCTATGACAGTGTACATATCCGTTCTGTGCATCGGCTGAGCCCATAGTCTCTCTATGACAGTGTACATATCCGTTCTGTGCATTGGCTGAGCCCATAGTCTCTCTATGACAGTGTACATATCCGTTCTGTGCATCGGCTGAGCCCATAGTCTCTCTATGACAGTGTACATATCCGTTCTGTGCATTGGCTGAGCCCATGCTCTCTCTCTGATGGTGTACGTGTCTGTTCTGTTTGTCTGTACCACTAAGGTCAATCGTGGACACTGTGTATATAGTTACAGTATTTATTATCCTCCTGTGTGATTTGTATGTATTCTGTATTGTTTTACCTGAACTGTCATGTGCGCCCCAGCCTATCCTTGACAGTGATATGGAGAGCCGTCATGTATGGTGGACGCCACTTTCCTGGTGAATATCTCCTCCCCAAGCACTGGAATCAACATGGCTGATGTGGTTACCAAGCCGTGTTCACCACCATATTCTAAGAGGATCTTATAAATGGCTAGGACTCCATGGAGATGTCTCGAACCCTCAGTGCATCTTCTATGCCAGGTTCTTGGCACAAATTCAGCCTCCCGTTACGTTATAATGTGTTACTTAGTTTATAATGTCCAGCTGCTGGTTCAGTTGCTCTGTGCTGCATGTGAAGAACATGTATGTTCTCCTGTATGTTTACATGCTCCCCACTATGTGCTCTATATGAAGGACATGTATGTTCTCCTGTATGTTCACATGCTCCCCACTATGTGCTCTATATGAAGGACATGTATGTTCTCCTGTATGTTCACATGCTCCCCACTATGTGCTCTATATGAAGGACATGTATGTTCTCCTGTATGTTCACATGCTCCCCACTATGTGCTCTATATGAAGGACATGTATGTTCTCCTGTATGTTCACATGCTCCCCACTATGTGCTCTATATGAAGGACATGTATGTGTAGTGTACGGGAGTTGTAATACCCGTCACTACCAAAGTGTCACTTGGTGTGCTGTCGTCCCTCCTTAATTATGGAGAAGTTGGTATATGTCAGTTTTATAAAATGTCATGTAATGTAATGCATGTATTTCCCTGTTGCTATGAAACTTGCAAGTACAGGCCGGCTAGGGGTGTCATTCCAGCTCTTAGGCATTAGAGGGAGCTAGAGAGCCCTAGTTTATATAAGGCCAGTCAGGGAAGTGCAAGGCAGAGTAACCTGATCTAGTGTGGAGTGCAGAAGTCAGTCTAGACCAGAGCTCAGAAGTTTCTAGAGCCTGAGGAAGCATGGAGAGACAGAGGCAAAGATCAGAGGAGCCAGAGGTACTGAGAGAAACAGAGGAGGTACTTATTTAAGCCATAATCAAGGATATAAAGCCAGACTTGGGTTAATGGGCCTTGGTGAAGAATTGCTACATTCCAGGATCAGACAGAGTTAGAGTGCAAGCTCCTTTGCTGCAAATCCTGTGTTTAACACTCTGTAATTACCCTGCTGTACTGAATTGCCTGCATTGACCGAATTGCAAAATCGACTGTATGCTGAGGAACTGCGTTTCCAATATTGTCTCTGCCTGCAAACTACTAAAGTTGAAGTTCTGTTTTAACACCACGTTTCCTCAAATTATTCCTGCATCCGCAAACGGCGTGCCACCGTTTACTTGGCACTGGCGTCACGAACTATTCCTACCTATACCTGCCCTTGCAGAGAGTCAGCTGTACCAGGTTAGTGTATATTGCACTACTACACCCAGAAACACCTACTACGCACAACTTGAGTACACTGCACCTCTCTTTTGGCGTCACGAACACGGATACGCACGCTTTATAGTGCAAGAAGCGTGAACTTTGTGCCTTATACAGTTGCCCTGTGACCAAAGTGACAAATTTTCCTGTTTATTTCAAGTGGACTTTGTGGACTGAAAATTATACCCAAAGTATACCAAAAACTTCTAAAAAGCGCTGTGCAGTATTGCGCTATACAGAGGAAGAAAATCGCCGCATTGGAGTGTGGATTTATAGACTTTTTACAATCCTGCTTGCTGTCAGTGAATGGACAGCGTTTTGCTAAAGATGGCCACCGGCTGCCTGGAGTAAAGTTTCCCGCGCCGTTGAGGACATTCGTGGGCGGATCCCTGCAAAGACACAGAGAGTCCCGCCCCTCTTGATCATCGCACCGCCGCGGCCCTGCTTCTCCTGCGTCATCGGGTGCTCAGGACGTCCGGAACCTCGCGAGACTTGACCTGCGCAAGCCCGGAGATACCGGTAAGCACTTGTAACCGGAGGGAAGGGGAGTGTACCGGCCTCTTTAGTCGCCAGCGGCCACCTCTCAATAGACTACCATGTCAGAGCCAGGAGTGCCTGAGCAGCCGGCCCCAGGAGAGCTTGCGGCTCCTGGTCATCCGGCGGCCCCCAGCATGATGCCCTTTACCATGCCCTACTATTTCGGGGCCCCATGGTTCCCCCGCTACAGGGGGGAGACCCATACCCTAAGGGACTTTGAAGAAAAGTTGCTGGCACTATTCCGATTGTACCCTATAAATGCCGACCAGCAAATGGAAATCCTGCTGGCGCAGCTGGAGGGAGCTGCCCGCAGGGAAGTGTTATCATGGCCTGCTACTGAGCGGAGTACTCTAGAACAGATCTTCACCCGCCTCAGGGCCACTTTTGAAACTAGGACTGCCTCAGAGGTAAAGATGCACTTCTTTGGCAAGAAACAGAAGCCCGGTGAGTCCCTCCGTGACTATGCCCTATCACTTCAGGAGGCTTTAGGGGCTGTAATTCAGATAGATCCCAAAGAGGCTGATAACCGGGACCAGACCCTAAGGGAACAATTTATAACCGGGGTGTCTAGTGAGCAAACAAGGACCCAATTAAAGATGCTGTCCGCCCAGCACCCTAACAGTGCCTTTCTGGACTTTAAAGAACTGGCTATAAAGATCCTGGGGTCCACCGTATCTCCTGAGTTGAGCGCCCTATCTGAGTCATCAGCCTGCAGACCAAAACCGCTTGTCACTAACCGAGCTGAGGCCGGCCAAGCTGTTCAAGTGTCAGCTACCGATACTATTGCCATGCTGACCGAGCAAGTAAATCACCTCACTAAAAGTCTAGAGAGAGTGTGCAGAAAAATAGAGGAATGGGAAAAACCCATAATGCTAGAAGAAGAATTCCTGTCACCTCCTAGGCCGTTCTCACCTCCATACCAAGAGACTCACGCCAGGGATCCTGGGAGACGCAATAAAAACCGTAAGCGGCCCGTATGTACATATTGCAAAAAGCAGGGACACACAGAATCCACGTGCTGGCAGTTAAACAGGGCAACCCCTGAGGCTGAGGACCACCCCTCGGGAGGTAGAACACTAGGTCCAGAAGATCCAAATTGGATGCCACGGTATGTAGGATCCCATCCTAAAATCAATATAGAGATCAACGGGGTCCCCTTCGAAGCCTTATTAGATACTGGGTCTCAGGTCACTACTATTCAGCTGCCCGCCTTTGAAAGGTTCTGGGACACTAACCAATTGACCCAGCCGCCTGAATCCTGGGTGGAGATTATCGCCAGCAATGGCAAACCAGTAAAGGTTCATGGATACTGGGAACCCACCCTGCAGGTGGGAGAAGTAACCCTGCCTCAACAGGGAGTGATCGTAGTACAAGCCGGTGACAGAGGAGGACATCCTGTCATTCTAGGCACCAATGTCTTCAAAAACTGTTATTCAGAAATACTTGCTGTATTACATCAGACTTTGCCCACTGCTTCCTCTGCATCCAGGAGGGTGATTCAAAAGACTATTACTGTGTTAAGTGCCCAGCAGAGGTTTGCTAATGAGAAAGGAGAAATTTGTACTGCCAGGATCCGTGATATTAAGCCTGTGACTTTGCCTCCTAATTCTCAAACTCTTTTGTGGTGTCGTGCTGTCCTGGGAGTCGAAGGCCGAGATTATCCAGCCCTGGTGGAACCAATCCAGATGGAGGATTACCCTTATGTGAGAGCTGCCAAGTGCCTGGTGAACGTCTCCCAAGGTAAAGTACCTGTCCGTCTGATTAATCTGAGTAATCATCCTGTTGCGCTTACTAAGCATTGCCCTGTTGCCCAGCTGTCCCAGGTGTCCTTCCAAGACATCATTCGTCTTCCAGTGACAGAAAAGCCACCAGCTGCAGACAGCGGATGTTCGCCGGTGACCCAGCCACAAGTGCCCTGGTGGGAAGAGCTCCATGTCGGGGACGAGAATACCCCCCAACGGCAACAAGAAGGGATTATACAGCTTGTCAAAAAGCACCACCAGGCCTTCAGTAAGCATGCCACTGATTATGGAGAGGTGAGTGCCATACAACACACTATACCTACTGGCTCTCATCCTCCTATCAAGGAGAGATACAGACCTTTACCGCCTACTTCATATCAGACTGTAAAGGAAATGATCCAGGAGATGAAAGACTCTAATGTAATCCGGGACAGCCGTAGTCCGTGGGCGGCACCCCTAGTCCTTGTAAAGAAGAAGGACGGTGGTATCCGTTTCTGTGTGGATTATAGGAAAATCAATCAAATAACCCACAAAGATGCATACCCATTGCCCCGCATTGAGGAGTCACTAACTGCTCTGGGCTCCTCTGCCTATTTCTCCACATTGGACTTGACCAGTGGCTACTGGCAGGTACCCATGGCCCCTGCAGATAGGGAAAAGACTGCTTTCACTACTCCCATGGGCCTGTTTGAGTTCAATTGTATGCCGTTCGGGCTATGTAATGCCCCAGGGACTTTCCAGAGACTAATGGAGCGGTGTTTGGGTCACAAAAACTTCGAAACAGTGCTGCTATATCTAGATGACGTCATTGTGTACTCAAAAACATATGAGGACCATCTGAAACATTTGGCAGAAGTATTTGAAATCCTTATCAAATATGGCTTGAAGGTAAAGCCATCCAAGTGCCACCTGCTCAAACCTGCAGTAAGATACCTGGGGCATATAGTAAGCGGAGAGGGAGTGCAACCTGACCCTGATAAGTTAGCAGCTGTCCGTAATTGGCCGGTTCCTACTACCGTCAAAGAGGTGAGGAGTTTCCTGGGTTTTGCCGGCTACTATAGACGTTTTATCCCCCATTTTGCTCAAATAGCTGATCCTATCCAGGAGCTCTTGAGGGGGCAACCCAAAAAGAGTCCTAGAACTCCTGTGCCCATTGAGTGGAATGAGGAAAGAGAGATAGCGTTCCAATTGCTAAAAAAGAAACTGACCGAGCCTCCAGTGTTAGGTTATCCAGATTATAGCAAGCCCTTCCATCTCTATACTGACGCTAGCAAGCAAGGCCTGGGAGCTGTGTTAGCCCAAATCCAAGAGGGAAAAGAGAGAGTGATAGCATATGCAAGCCGCTCCCTGAAAGGAGCTGAGAAAAATGACCAGAATTATAGTTCCTTTAAACTAGAGTTCCTGGCATTAGTGTGGGCGGTGACAGAAAAATTCAAGGATTATCTAGCCGCCACCCCGTTCATTGCATTCACTGACAATAACCCTCTGGCACATCTAAATACAGCTAGATTGGGGGCCTTGGAGCAGAGATGGGCCTCTCGCCTTGCCAACTATAATTTCTCTGTAAAGTATCGTGCTGGACGTACTAATGATAACGCTGATGCTTTATCCAGGCTTCCCACAGAGACAGCTCCTGATGATGTGCGAGATGCTTGGGAAGATGTAGAGATGCCGGCTTTCTATAACAAATTTGCTCAACAGGATCAGGCTCGAGCTACCAATAACAGAGCTGCAGTTCCTTCATCCTCCAATAGGCCTGAACCTAAAGAAGAAAGGTGGGTGAGACTGCAGTCTGAAAGTAGAGTGCTGGGTGAGCTGTTGGACTTCATTACCAGTGGCAGAGCCCCTGAGAGGATTCGGCGTAAGAGTGCAGATCCTGAGCTCATCAAACTATGGAGACAGCGCCACCAACTCTTCATACAAAAGGGCCTGTTGCTACGGAGGAGCCTAGACCCAGTGTCCAACGAAAGAGTACACCAGATTCTCATACCCCGACGAGATGCAGGTATGGTGTTGGAGATGTACCACAATCAATCCGGCCACTTTGGGGTCCAAAAGACTGAGGCTACTATCCGCCAGCGGTTTTACTGGGTGGGCATGAGAGAAGACATGGAGAAGTGGTGTCGAGAGTGTGTAGCCTGTGCCTTGAAACGAAGTGAGCACCATGATCAGAGGGCACCACTGAGACCCATTGTAAGTACCCGTCCTCTTGAACTTGTCGCCATCGACCATGTAAAACTGGAGCCTAGTCGCTCAGGGTATGCTTATGCCATGACTATTATTGACCATTTCACTAAGTTTGTTGTAGCGGTGCCTGTGAGAGACCAGACAGCCAAGACTACAGCCGAAATGTTCTGGAAGCACTTCCTCCTGCCCTATGGATGTCCAGAAAAGATCCTCACCGACCAAGGACCTGCTTTTGAGTCTCATCTGTTCCATGAACTGTGCCGCTTACACAACTGTAAGAAGATCCGGACAACGGCCTACCATCCTCAAGGTAACGGATTATGTGAAAAAATGAATCAGACCTTGATAGAGATGCTGAGGGCCGTGCCTCCTGAAAACAGAGGAGATTGGCCCAGTCTGTTGCCACAGCTCATGTTCACATACAATCATACCATACATTGTTCCACCGGGTATACCCCTTTTTACCTGATGTTTGGGCGCCAAGGGACATTGCCTGCTGATCATTCATTGGATGTACATGTGCCTGACTGCATTAACCCATTACCTAACACCGACTGGGTTGCTGAACATCAAAGGCGATTGGATGCAGCCAAGGCCATTGTTCAGGAACGTATGGACTTTGCTAGAGACCGGCAGCAGAAAGACTATGATCAGGCAGCCCAGGCAGAACCCTTGACCATAGGGGCCGTGGTATGGTTAAAGAATAACCGTCGTACCAGCAAATTGGACAGTAAGTGGGAGCGAAGTCCTTATGTTGTCACTGCAATCCCAAATGTTGGAAATCACACTTATGAGATCACCCGGGAAGACAAGGGATCCCAAATTGTACACCGAAACCGGTTGAAGCTCTGCCTGACACCAGAACCTAGTGCCGAGAGTTCTGGATCTGAATATCCTGTGTCAGAGTCAGCAATACAGCCCGAGGATCCTATGCAGGCTGTTAGTAATCTGAGGTATGACGCTGATCCCATGCATTGGCTTCTGACGCCTTGGTTGAATTTGCTGGTGCCTGCTCCGGCCCCTGCTGTTTCTTCACCTCCAGAAGAGCCGGTTCAAGATGCCCCGGATCCAGTTTCCCCTCTTGTGGATATTGTTGTTCCAGTTGTTCCTGTTGTTCCAGTTGTTCCTGACCAGGGTCTCGCTGATGGAGACCCTCCTGTTGCTCCTGTCTCTTCTACCTCGTTGCTAAGGGTAGAGGAGACCCCTGTATTGAGAAGGTCTACCCGGATGACCAGGGGACGCCCGCCAGTCCGTTTAGGAGACTTTGACTATTCTGGTGGCGTCTCCTCCCAAACCGTTGTTACTGGGAATACCTTGTTGGACATTTGTGCTCAAGAATGGACTCCCCCACGTGAGCCCTTGCCTGTGCTACACCCACAGGAAACCCCTGGGTAGTTCCGTTATTAGGCTGTCATTTTATTGTGCAACTTCATACTAAGGAAATGTGCCCAGAGATGGACTCCACCGCATGAGAGCCTCTGTGATTTAATAAGAAATAACCTGGGTACGGACTCATGTTTGTTATTTGAGCCTCCAAGAACTTTTATACCGTTTTCTACTGTTTTATCATGGACTTATTCATTGTCATGGACTATCCTGGTTCTGATGTTACGCTGTGCCAGGTCAGCGCCCCCGTTCCATTCACTATCCTGAGAGAAGAGAACGACGCCCCTTGTCACCACACTTCATTTTTGCCAATTGGACCTGATGTCAATATAAATGCAGATGAATTACATGTATGTATGCCTGCATGTCTCTTTTTCTATTTCAGGTAGAGATTCCAGTTGGGAGACCCAGGATGGAGTACGAGGTCGTACTCAGCTTAAAGCAGTGGGGTATGTAGTGTACGGGAGTTGTAATACCCGTCACTACCAAAGTGTCACTTGGTGTGCTGTCGTCCCTCCTTAATTATGGAGAAGTTGGTATATGTCAGTTTTATAAAATGTCATGTAATGTAATGCATGTATTTCCCTGTTGCTATGAAACTTGCAAGTACAGGCCGGCTAGGGGTGTCATTCCAGCTCTTAGGCATTAGAGGGAGCTAGAGAGCCCTAGTTTATATAAGGCCAGTCAGGGAAGTGCAAGGCAGAGTAACCTGATCTAGTGTGGAGTGCAGAAGTCAGTCTAGACCAGAGCTCAGAAGTTTCTAGAGCCTGAGGAAGCATGGAGAGACAGAGGCAAAGATCAGAGGAGCCAGAGGTACTGAGAGAAACAGAGGAGGTACTTATTTAAGCCATAATCAAGGATATAAAGCCAGACTTGGGTTAATGGGCCTTGGTGAAGAATTGCTACATTCCAGGATCAGACAGAGTTAGAGTGCAAGCTCCTTTGCTGCAAATCCTGTGTTTAACACTCTGTAATTACCCTGCTGTACTGAATTGCCTGCATTGACCGAATTGCAAAATCGACTGTATGCTGAGGAACTGCGTTTCCAATATTGTCTCTGCCTGCAAACTACTAAAGTTGAAGTTCTGTTTTAACACCACGTTTCCTCAAATTATTCCTGCATCCGCAAACGGCGTGCCACCGTTTACTTGGCACTGGCGTCACGAACTATTCCTACCTATACCTGCCCTTGCAGAGAGTCAGCTGTACCAGGTTAGTGTATATTGCACTACTACACCCAGAAACACCTACTACGCACAACTTGAGTACACTGCATATGTTCTCCTGTATGTTCACATGCTCCCCACTATGTGCTCTATATGAAGGACATGTATGTTCTCCTGTATGTTCACATGCTCCCCACTATGTGCTCTATATGAAGGACATGTATGTTATCTTGTATGTTCATGTGTCAACAGATGCAATTTATATAAATGTAATTCCTCAATAAACTCATGGCTTTTCCCATCTCAATAAATCTCAGGATTTCTGGGGCACCCTCCACCCCGTGGGCTCCAGGGCCATGTTCTGTGCAGATTTCACCCCTTAGTGAAGTCTGGAGCCCCTTCTATGTACTTCCATTTCTGGTTTCTGGACTCACCCTAAGCAGACATGTATGAAGGTTTGTCATTGACACATGGGAATGCTGGTAAGGCTCCATTCACACGTCCGCAAATGGGTCCGCATCCGTTCCACAATTTTGCTCAACGGGTGTGGACCCATTCATTTTCTATGGGGACGGAATGGATGCGGACAGCACACAGTGTGCTGTCAGCATCCGCATTTGCGGAGCGCGGCCCCGATCTTCAGGTCCGCAGCTCCGCAAAAGATAGAACATGTCCTATTCTTGTCCGCAGCTTGCGGACAAGAATAGGCAGGCATTTCTATAGGGTTGCCGGGCAGGTGTGTTGCGGGTCCGCAACACACCACGGACGTGTGAATGGAGCCTTAATTGTATAATATAATTCATTATATCTCCAATGGGAATGCTGGGTGTCATTCATGAAGAATATGATCACATAAACCCCATCAGGACCCTTAAACAATATCCAGCTGTGAAGCTGCAGAGATCACATGACCCCATCTGGACAATTACACAATATCCATCTATGAAGCTGCAGAGATCGCATGACCCCATCTGGACCATTACACAATATCCATCTATGAAGCTGCAGAGATCGCATGACCCCATCTGGACCATTACACAATATCCAGGTGTGAGGCTGCAGAGATCACATGGCCCCATCAGGGTTGTTACACAATATCTAGCTGTGAGCCTACAGAGATCACATGACTCCATCCAGACCATTACACAATACACAGGTGTGAGGTTACAGAGATCACATAACCTCATCAAAACCGGTACACAATATCCAGCTGTGAAGCTGCAGAGATCACATGACCCCATCTGGACCATTACACAATATCCAGCTATGAAGCTGCAGAGATCACATGACCCCATCTGGACCATTACACAATATCCAGGTGTGAGGCTGCAGAGATCACATGACCCCATCAGGGTTGTTACACAATATCTAGCTGTGAGGCTACAGAGATCACATGACTCCATCCAGACCATTACACAATACACAGGTGTGAGGTTACAGAGATCACATAACCTTATCAAAACCGGTACACAATATCCAGCTGTGAGGCTGTGGAGATCACATGACCCCATCCGGAAACAACACCCAGGGGAGAGGCTGTGGCGATCACATTAACTGGAGATCTCAAGTGTGGATACGGGCAGTAACAATCTTTTCAGGTGAGGACATGTGCTACAGAGGTTGTTGTGAGGACATGATCTTCACCTCCTGTAAATTATACACTGGGGACAGTGTACCGAAAAACTGAACCAGGATGTAAAGCACAAGAAGACTATAACAGGGTTATAATCAAGGTCCAGATAATGTCTAAGACTATTACCCTAACTGTAAGCTCGAGAACCAGACTGCTAACCTAACTGTAACCCAGAGTGATGGACTGCTACCCTAAGGCTGGGTTCACACGAGCGGATGCCGTGCGTGGCATCCGCTCCGTGAAAGAGTGCCAAGACCCGATGCAGACTGCAGAGGCACGGAGCATTATCAGTCATGTTAATGCTCCGTTCCTCTGCAGTCTGCATCGGGTCTTGGCACTCTTTCACGGAGCGGATGCCACGCACGGCATCCGCTCGTGTGAACCCAGCCTAATTATAACCCTGAGAGCTAGACCACTACCCCAACCAGCTACTACCCTAACTGTAACCCTGAGAACAACACTGCTACCCAAAATGTAGCCCAGAGTGATGAACTGCTGCCCTAACTGTAACCCTAAGAACCAGACTGCTACCCGAACTGTAACCCCGAGAACCAGACTGCTACCCAAACTGTAACCCCGAGAACCAGACTGCTACCCAAACTGTAACCCCGAGAACCAGACTGCTACCCTAACTGTAACTTCGAGTGATGGACTGTTACCCTAACTGAAACCCCGAGAACCGGACTGCTACTCAAAATGTAACCCCGAAAACCAGACTGCTACCCTAACTGTAACACCGAGAACCAGCTACAACCCTAACTTTAACCCCTACCCTAACTGTAACCCCGAGAACCAGCTAAAACCCTAACTGTAACCCCGAGAACCAGCTACTACCCGAACTGTAACTCCGAGTGATGGACTGCTACCCAAACTATAACCTAGACAACCAGACTACTACCCAAACTGTAACCCTGAGAACCAGCTACTACCCTAACTGGTTGTCAAGGTTATAGGTTAGGGTAGCAGTCCATCATTCGGGGTTACAGTTAGGGTAGTAGCTGGTTCTCGGGGTTACAGTTTGGGTAGTAGTCTAGGTTATAGTTTGGGTAGCAGTCCATCACTCAGGGTTACAGTTGGGGTAGTAGCTGGTTCTCGGGGTTACAGTTAGGGTAGCAGTCTGGTTGTCAAGGTTATAGTTAGGGTAGCAGTCCATCATTCGGGGTTACTACCCTAACTGTAACCCCGAGAACCGGCTACTACCCTAACTGTAACTTCGAGTGATGGACTGTTACCCTAACTGTAATCCCAAGTGATGGACTGCTACCCTAACTGTAACCTTGACAACTAGACTACTACCTGAACTGTAACCGTGAGAACCAGCTACTACCCTAACTGTAACCCTGAGAACCAGCTACTACCCTAACTGTAACCCTGAGAACCAGCTACTACCCTAACTGTAACCCTGAGAACCAGCTACTACCCTAACTGTAACACTGAGTGATGGACTGCTACCCAAACTGTAACCCTGAGAACCAGACTGTTACCCTAACTGTAACCTCAAGTGATGGACTGCTATCATAACCATAACCCTGAGAACCAGACTGCTACCCTAACTGTAACCTTGAGAACCAGACTGCTACCCAAACTGTAACCCTGAGAACCAGCTACTACCCTAACTGTAACCCTGAGAACCAGCTACTACCCTAACTGTAACACTGAGTGATGGACTGCTACCCAAACTGTAACCCTGAGAACCAGACTGTTACCCTAACTGTAACCTCAAGTGATGGACTGCTATCATAACCATAACCCTGAGAACCAGACTGCTACCCTAACTGTAACCTTGAGAACCAGACTGCTACCCAAACTGTAACCCTGAGAACCAGCTACTACCCTAACTGTAACCCTGAGAACCAGCTACTACCCTAACTGTAACACTGAGAACCAGCTACTACCCTAACTGTAACTCCAAGTGATGGACTGTTACCCTAACTGTAACCTCAAGTGATGGACTGCTATCATAACCATAACCCTGAGAACCAGACTACTACCCTAACTGTAACCCTGAGTGATGGACTACTACCATAACTGTAGGAATACCAAGTCACCAAATCTTCTGAGTAAAGATGCATTCAGATGCTGCGAGGAGCAGCCCATTGTCGAGAAGGAAGAGTTCCTGTTGACTGCCCTTTAACTGGAGGTGAATTGCTGCTGCCTTCACTTGTCCTCATACAGCTGTTCCTGGGCAGCAGATCCCTGCTTACATACAGTACCACAATCTGCTGCCCAGGAACGTGAATTGAGGTGTTAAATCATTTTGCTCATTCAGCAGGTGAACTGTGGCAGATTATCAGGAATGAACATTAAGCTATGGAAATCCAGGGGATTCACATTCGACCATTGTGTCTGGTGGTGGTGGTGGTGGTGCCATGAGGTTGGGATCATGGAGCAGAACTAGAGGAGAATGAAGAAAGCGACATCTACCTCTATTGGTGTTACAGGACCTCGTTACTCAGGACTTCCTCCATTGTAATGGAAGAACCAGCTGGTGACATATGGCACATGGCTGAATCTGTCTCCACTTACTCTCCACTGCGGCTGGAAACTGAGGGGGAAGAAGCATAAATACTCCAGTATTGGGCATGGTGGATGTCCAGTCTAGACAGAGGTCCAGCTCCCCGTTCTTTGAAGACTGTACCAACCAGGTGGGTGTCAGCTCTGGTTCCCACAGCCCATGGTCCACCGCCAGTTCAAAGAACCTTAACCAGATTAACCATGACAAATACACCAGATCCAGCCTCAGACCGTCTCATTAGACTGCTCCTCACCTGGGAGCACTTACATTCTCGACACAGCAGCAGCTCTTTGCCTCTCTCTACATTTATCTCTCCCCAGTCTATGTCTCTGCGTCTGTCTCTTTCCCATCGATCTCGCCCTGTCTGTCTTTTCCTTGTCTATCTCTCCTCTATCTAGATCCATCTCTTTTTTTCCACTCTCTCTTCTCCTTTTGTATCTCGCACTCCTCCTCTCTCTCTTCTCCTTCTCTCTCTCGCCCTCCTCCTATCTCTCCTCTCTCTCTCGCCCTCCTCCTATCTCTCCTCTCTCTCTCGCCCTCCTCCTATCTCTCTCGCCCTCCTCCTATCTCTCTCGCCCTCCTCCTATCTCTCCTCTCTCTCTCGCCCTCCTCCTATCTCTCCTCTCTCTCTCGCCCTCCTCCTATCTCTCCTCTCTCTCTCTCGCCCTCCTCCTATCTCTCCTCTCTCTCTCTCGCCCTCCTCCTATCTCTCCTGCCCTCCTCCTATCTCTTCTCTCTCGCCCTCCTCCTCTCTCGCCCTCCTCCTATCTCTCCTCTCTCTCTTGCCCTCCTCTCTCTCTTGCCCTCCTCCTATCTCTTCTCTCTCGCCCTCCTCCTCTCTCGCCCTCCTCCTATCTCTCCTCTCTCTCTTGCCCTCCTCTCTCTCACCCTCCTCCTATCTCACCTCTCTCTCTCGCCCTCCTCCTATCTCTCCTCTCTCTCTCGCCCTCCTCTCTCTCTCACCCTCCTCCTATCTCACCTCTCTCTCTCGCCCTCCTCCTATCTCTCCTCTCGCCCTCCTCCTATCTCTCCTCTCGCCCTCCTCCTATCTCTCCTCTCTCTCACCCTCCTCCTATCTCACCTCTCTCTCTCGCCCTCCTCCTATCTCTCCTCTCTCTCTCGCCCTCCTCCTATCTCTTCTCTCTCTCTCGCCCTCCTCCTATCTCTTCTCTCTCGCCCTCCTCCTCTCTCGCCCTCCTCCTATCTCTCCTCTCTCTCTTGCCCTCCTCTCTCTCACCCTCCTCCTATCTCACCTCTCTCTCTCGCCCTCCTCCTATCTCTCCTCTCTCTCTCGCCCTCCTCTCTCTCTCACCCTCCTCCTATCTCACCTCTCTCTCTCGCCCTCCTCCTATCTCTCCTCTCTCTCTCGCCCTCCTCCTATCTCTCCTCTCTCTCACCCTCCTCCTATCTCACCTCTCTCTCTCGCCCTCCTCCTATCTCTCCTCTCTCTCTCGCCCTCCTCCTATCTCTCCTCTCTCTCTCGCCCTCCTCCTATCTCTTCTCTCTCGCCCTCCTCCTCTCTCGCCCTCCTCCTATCTCTCCTCTCTCTCTTGCCCTCCTCTCTCTCTCGCCCTCCTCCTATCTCTCCTCTCTCTCTTGCCCTCCTCTCTCTCTCGCCCTCCTCCTATCTCTCCTCTCTCTCACCCTCCTCCTATCTCACCTCTCTCTCTCGCCCTCCTCCTATCTCTCCTCTCTCTCTCGCCCTCCTCCTATCTCTTCTCTCTCGCCCTCCTCCTCTCTCGCCCTCCTCCTATCTCTCCTCTCTCTCTTGCCCTCCTCTCTCTCTCACCCTCCTCCTATCTCTTCTCTCTCGCCCTCCTCCTATCTCTCCTCTCTCTCTTGCCCTCCTCTCTCTCTCACCCTCCTCCTATCTCACCTCTCTCTCTCGCCCTCCTCCTATCTCTCCTCTCTCTCTCGCCCTCCTCCTATCTCTCCTCTCTCTCTCGCCCTCCTCCTATCTCTCCTCTCTCTCACCCTCCTCCTATCTCACCTCTCTCTCTCGCCCTCCTCCTATCTCTCCTCTCTCTCTCGCCCTCCTCCTATCTCTCCTCTCTCTCTCGCCCTCCTCCTATCTCTTCTCTCTCGCCCTCCTCCTCTCTCGCCCTCCTCCTATCTCTCCTCTCTCTCTTGCCCTCCTCTCTCTCTCACCCTCCTCCTATCTCACCCTCCTCCTATCTCTCCTCTCTCTCTCGCCCTCCTCCTATCTCTCCTCTCTCTCACCCTCCTCCTATCTCACCTCTCTCTCTCACCCTCCTCCTATCTCTCCTCTCTCTCTCGCCCTCCTCCTATCTCTTCTCTCTCGCCCTCCTCCTATCTCTCCTCTCTCTCTTGCCCTCCTCTCTCTCTCGCCCTCCTCCTATCTCTCCTCTCTCTCTCGCCCTCCTCCTATCTCTCCTCTCTCTCTTGCCCTCCTCTCTCTCTCGCCCTCCTCCTATCTCTCCTCTCTCGCCCTCCTCCTATCTCGCCCACAACAAGCAGAACAATCAGAGTTCCCTTTAGAGCTGTATTAGACTGGCCAATTGTTTGCAGGAACGCTGGTTAGCCATGATCTGGCGGTGTAATACTGCCGCCGATTCCCCGATGAAGGAGCAAACGCTCATTCATTGGGAAATCAGAATCTTTCAGCTTAAAAATCCTTGTTTGCTGGCAGCAGATGAAGGTGTGTAATCACGACCTGCTACCGGCAGACGACTAGTCGGTGTGGGGCCGAGCGTTGACGATAATGATCAGTGCTCCCCGACTGTATTACACTGCCAGATCAACGCTGCGGCCGGCCTTAATGAGCAGGAGATTGCCGGGAAGGAACGCTTCCGTCCCGACAATCGCCTGCTAGATCATGCAGTGTAATACGTGCTTTACTCATACAGCCCGAACACCACTGCCGTCTGAAAAAGTGAGAAAACCTAGACCACCAGAGCCCCTAATAAGAACCCTTTCTCTTCCCTAGACCATCAGGGCCCCTAATAAGAACCCTTTCTCTTCCCTAGACCATCAGGGCCACTAATAAAGACCTCTTTCTCTTCCCTAGACCATCAGGGCCCCTAATAAAGACCTCTTTCTCTTCCCTTAGACCACCAGAGCCCCTAATAAGAACCCTTTCTCTTCCCTAGACAACCAGGACCCCTAATAAAGACCCCTTTCTCTTCCCTAGACCATCAGGGCCCCTAATAAAGACCTCTTTCTCTTCCCTAGACCACCAGGGCCCCTAATAAAGACCCCCTTCTCTTCTCTTAGACCACAAGGGCCCCTAATAAGAACCCCCTTCTCTTCCCTAGACAACCAGGGCCCCTAATAAAGACCCCTTTCTCTTCCCTAGACCATCAGGGCCCCTAATAAAGACCTCTTTCTCTTCCCTAGACCATCAGGGCCCCTAATAAAGACCCCTTTCTCTTCTCTTAGACCACAAGGGCCCCTAATAAGAACCCCCTTCTCTTCCCTAGACAACCAGGGTCCCTAATAAAGACCCCTTTCTCTTCCCTAGACCATCAGAGTCCCTAATAAAGACCCCTTTCTCTTCCCTAGACCACCAGGGCCCCTAATAAAGACCCCTTTCTCTTCCCTAGACCACCAGGGCCCCTAATAAAGACCCTTTCTCTTCCCTAGACCACC
This sequence comes from Bufo bufo, assembly GCF_905171765.1. Taxonomy (NCBI): domain Eukaryota; kingdom Metazoa; phylum Chordata; class Amphibia; order Anura; family Bufonidae; genus Bufo; species Bufo bufo. The sequence goes on from NC_053391.1 coordinate 870,846, forward strand.
AGGGCCCCTAATAAAGACCCCTTTCTCTTCCCTAGACCACCAGGGCCCCTAATAAAGACCCCTTTCTCTTCCCTAGACCACCAGGGCCCCTAATAAAAACCCCTTTCTCTTCCCTAGACCCCCAAGCACAGCACCATTACCCCACTCACTGCCAGAAAAAAGTAGAGATAAATCCATCAACTCATTCCCTTTCCAAGATCAGCAGGAATATAGACAACAGCACTTTACTGCCCTAGACCACCAGGGATACCGACACCGAACTCTTTATTGGCCTCCTAAGGGCAGACAATTAATCCTCCTTTACCCTGGGTCACCAGGAATGTCGTCACCTAAACAACTATATATATATATATATATATATATATATATATATATATATACACACAGACAATGACCCTTTCATTGCCTCATACCACCAGGGACAATGATATTAATCTTTTCACTGCTCTAGACATCCAGAGGACAGAGGTGTAGGGGAGGTCACGCTGCGGAGGTCCGCAACGTAAGAGCTGTCACGCTGCGGAGGTCCGCACCGTAAGGGCTGTCACGCTGCGGAGGTCCGCACCGTAAGGGCTGTCACGCTGCAGAGGTCCGCACCGTAAGGGCGGTCACCCTGAGGAGGTCCGCACCGTAAGGGCGGTCACCCTGAGGAGGTCCGCACCGTAAGGGCGGTCACCCTGAGGAGGTCCGCACCGTAAGGGCGGTCACCCTGAGGAGGTCCGCACCGTAAGGGCGGTCACCCTGAGGAGGTCCGCACCGTAAGGGCGGTCACCCTGAGGAGGTCCGCACCGTAAGGGCGGTCACCCTGAGGAGGTCCGCACCGTAAGGGCGGTCACCCTGAGGAGGTCCGCACCGTAAGGGCGGTCACCCTGAGGAGGTCCGCACCGTAAGGGCGGTCACCCTGAGGAGGTCCGCACCGTAAGGGCGGTCACCCTGAGGAGGTCCGCACCGTAAGGGCGGTCACCCTGAGGAGGTCCGCACCGTAAGGGCGGTCACCCTGAGGAGGTCCGCACCGTAAGGGCGGTCACCCTGAGGAGGTCCGCACCGTAAGGGCGGTCACCCTGAGGAGGTCCGCACCGTAAGGGCGGTCACCCTGAGGAGGTCTGCACCGTAAGAGCGGTCACGCTGCGGAGGTCCGCACCGTAAGAGAGGTCACCCTGAGGAGGTCCGCACCGTAAGGGCGGTCACCCTGAGGAGGTCTGCACCGTAAGAGCGGTCACGCTGCGGAGGTCTCCACCGTAAGAGCGGTCACGCTGCGGAGGTCTGCACCGTAAGAGCGGTCACACTGCGGAGGTCTGCACCGTAATGGCGGTCACCCTGCGGAGGTCTGCACCGTAAGGGCGGTCACCCTGCGGAGGTCTCTACTATAGAGTGAAGAGTCCTCCATCTAATAACGTAGAAGCGGACATGGACTCAGCGGTGGGTGTCATGGGTGCTGGATCTCCCGGGTAACGTACACACCTTGTACTCTATACATTCTATACTAGATGGGCTGGAAATTCTAGGTCGGCTGCTAATCCTGCAGTGACCGGGCAGCACAGGAGGAATGAGGTGCAACCAGTTTCCCCTTAGTAACTAATGTTTCTAGTAATGAGGAGACACCGAGAGTCCGGACTGCAGTGGGAGAGGTGCATCCGTGTAAAGATGTCCGCAAGAAGGTAAGTGCCACAGCAGGAGACCACCTCAGACAGCAGATAACGGGGTGCAAGGACTTACCTGGAACAGCATCGACATGATAGGATTAGGTACAGACCACTCTCTATATGACACCTGCACAGCGATCAGTACAGACCGCTCTCTATATGACACCTGCACAGTGATCAGTACAGACCACTCTCTATATGACACCTGCGCAGCGATCAGTACAGACCACTCTCTATATGACACCTGCACAGCGATCAGTACAGACCACTCTCTATATGACACCTGCACAGTAATCAGTACAGTCCGCTCTCTATATGACACCTGCACAGCGATCAGTACAGTCCACTCTCTATATGACACCTGCACAGCGATCAGTACAGACCACTCTCTATATGACACCTGCACAGCGATCAGTACAGACCGCTCTCTATATGACACCTGCACAGCGATCAGTACAGACCGCTCTCTATATGACACCTGCACAGCGATCAGTACAGTCCGCTCTCTATATGACACCTGCACAGCGATCAGTACAGACCACTCTCTATATGACACCTGCACAGTGATCAGTACAGACCACTCTCTATATGACACCTGCACAGCGATCAGTACAGACCACTCTCTATATGACACCTGCACAGCGATCAGTACAGTCCACTCTCTATATGACACCTGCACAGCGATCAGTACAGACCACTCTCTATATGACACCTGCACAGCGATCAGTACAGTCCACTCTCTATATGACACCTGCACAGTGATCAGTACAGACCGCTCTCTATATGACACCTGCACAGTGATCAGTACAGACCACTCTCTATATGACACCTGCACAGCGATCAGTACAGACCACTCTCTATATGACACCTGCACAGTGATCAGTACAGTCCACTCTCTATATGACACCTGCACAGTGATCAGTACAGTCCACTCTCTATATGACACCTGCACAGTGATCAGTACAGTCCACTCTCTATATGACACCTGCACAGCGATCAGTACAGACCACTCTCTATATGACACCTGCACAGCGATCAGTACAGTCCACTCTCTATATGACACCTGCACAGCGATCAGTACAGACCACTCTCTATATGACACCTGCACAGCGATCAGTACAGTCCACTCTCTATATGACACCTGCACAGTGATCAGTACAGACCGCTCTCTATATGACACCTGCACAGTGATCAGTACAGACCACTCTCTATATGACACCTGCACAGCGATCAGTACAGACCACTCTCTATATGACACCTGCACAGTGATCAGTACAGTCCACTCTCTATATGACACCTGCACAGTGATCAGTACAGACCGCTCTCTATATGACACCTGCACAGTGATCAGTACAGACCACTCTCTATATGACACCTGCACAGCGATCAGTACAGACCACTCTCTATATGACACCTGCACAGCGATCAGTACAGTCCATATAGAGAGTGGTCTGTACTGATCGCTGTGCAGGTGTCATATAGAGAGTGGTCTGTACTGATCGCTGTGCAGGTGTCATATAGAGAGTGGTCTGTACTGATCACTGTGCAGGTGTCATATAGAGAGTGGACTGTACTGATCACTGTGCAGGTGTCATATAGAGAGTGGTCTGTACTGATCACTGTGCAGGTGTCATATATAGAGAGTGGTCTGTACTGATCGCTGTGCAGGTGTCATATAGAGAGTGGTCTGTACTGATCGCTGTGCAGGTGTCATATAGAGAGTGGTCTGTACTGATCACTGTGCAGGTGTCATATAGAGAGTGGTCTGTACTGATCACTGTGCAGGTGTCATATAGAGAGTGGTCTGTACTGATCGCTGTGCAGGTGTCATATAGAGAGTGGACTGTACTGATCACTGTGCAGGTGTCATATAGAGAGTGGTCTGTACTGATCACTGTGCAGGTGTCATATAGAGAGTGGTCTGTACTGATCACTGTGCAGGTGTCATATAGAGTGGTCTGTACTGATCACTGTGCAGGTGTCATATATAGAGAGTGGTCTGTACTGATCGCTGTGCAGGTGTCATATAGAGAGTGGTCTGTACTGATCGCTGTGCAGGTGTCATATAGAGAGTGGTCTGTACTGATCACTGTGCAGGTGTCATATAGAGAGTGGTCTGTACTGATCACTGTGCAGGTGTCATATAGAGAGTGGTCTGTACTGATCACTGTGCAGGTGTCATATAGAGAGTGGTCTGTACTGATCACTGTGCAGGTGTCATATAGAGAGTGGACTGTACTGATCACTGTGCAGGTGTCATATAGAGAGTGGTCTGTACTGATCGCTGTGCAGGTGTCATATAGAGAGTGGTCTGTACTGATCACTGTGCAGGTGTCATATAGAGAGTGGTCTGTACTGATCACTGTGCAGGTGTCATATAGAGAGTGGTCTGTACTGATCGCTGTGCAGGTGTCATATAGAGAGCGGTCTGTACTGATCACTGTGCAGGTGTCATATAGAGAGTGGTCTGTACTGATCACTGTGCAGGTGTCATATAGAGAGTGGTCTGTACTGATCACTGTGCAGGTGTCATATAGAGTGGTCTGTACTGATCACTGTGCAGGTGTCATATATAGAGAGTGGTCTGTACTGATCGCTGTGCAGGTGTCATATAGAGAGTGGTCTGTACTGATCACTGTGCAGGTGTCATATAGAGAGTGGACTGTACTGATCACTGTGCAGGTGTCATATAGAGAGTGGTCTGTACTGATCGCTGTGCAGGTGTCATATAGAGAGTGGTCTGTACTGATCACTGTGCAGGTGTCATATAGAGAGTGGTCTGTACTGATCACTGTGCAGGTGTCATATAGAGAGTGGTCTGTACTGATCGCTGTGCAGGTGTCATATAGAGAGCGGTCTGTACTGATCACTGTGCAGGTGTCATATAGAGAGTGGTCTGTACTGATCACTGTGCAGGTGTCATATAGAGAGTGGTCTGTACTGATCACTGTGCAGGTGTCATATAGAGTGGTCTGTACTGATCACTGTGCAGGTGTCATATATAGAGAGTGGTCTGTACTGATCGCTGTGCAGGTGTCATATAGAGAGTGGTCTGTACTGATCGCTGTGCAGGTGTCATATAGAGAGTGGTCTGTACTGATCACTGTGCAGGTGTCATATAGAGAGTGGTCTGTACTGATCACTGTGCAGGTGTCATATAGAGAGTGGTCTGTACTGATCACTGTGCAGGTGTCATATAGAGTGGTCTGTACTGATCACTGTGCAGGTGTCATATATAGAGAGTGGTCTGTACTGATCGCTGTGCAGGTGTCATATAGAGAGTGGTCTGTACTGATCGCTGTGCAGGTGTCATATAGAGAGTGGACTGTACTGATCACTGTGCAGGTGTCATATAGAGAGTGGTCTGTACTGATCACTGTGCAGGTGTCATATAGAGAGTGGTCTGTACTGATCACTGTGCAGGTGTCATATATAGAGAGTGGTCTGTACTGATCGCTGTGCAGGTGTCATATAGAGAGTGGTCTGTACTGATCGCTGTGCAGGTGTCATATAGAGAGTGGTCTGTACTGATCACTGTGCAGGTGTCATATAGAGAGTGGTCTGTACTGATCGCTGTGCAGGTGTCATATAGAGAGTGGTCTGTACTGATCGCTGTGCAGGTGTCATATAGAGAGTGGTCTGTACTGATCACTGTGCAGGTGTCATATAGAGAGTGGTCTGTACTGATCGCTGTACAGGTGTCATATAGAGAGTGGTCTGTACTGATCGCTGTGCAGGTGTCATATAGAGAGTGGACTGTACTGATCGCTGTGCAGGTGTCATATAGAGAGTGGTCTGTACTGATCACTGTGCAGGTGTCATATAGAGAGTGGTCTGTACTGATCACTGTGCAGGTGTCATATAGAGAGTGGTCTGTACTGATCGCTGTACAGGTGTCATATAGAGAGTGGTCTGTACTGATCGCTGTGCAGGTGTCATATAGAGAGTGGACTGTACTGATCGCTGTGCAGGTGTCATATAGAGAGTGGTCTGTACTGATCGCTGTGCAGGTGTCATATAGAGAGTGGTCTGTACTGATCGCTGTGCAGGTGTCATATAGAGAGTGGTCTGTACTGATCACTGTGCAGGTGTCATATAGAGAGTGGACTGTACTGATCGCTGTGCAGGTGTCATATAGAGAGTGGTCTGTACTGATCACTGTGCAGGTGTCATATAGAGAGTGGTCTGTACTGATCACTGTGCAGGTGTCATATAGAGTGGTCTGTACTGATCACTGTGCAGGTGTCATATAGAGAGTGGACTGTACTGATCGCTGTGCAGGTGTCATATAGAGAGTGGTCTGTACTGATCACTGTGCAGGTGTCATATAGAGAGTGGTCTGTACTGATCGCTGTGCAGGTGTCATATAGAGAGTGGTCTGTACTGATCGCTGTGCAGGTGTCATATAGAGAGTGGACTGTACTGATCGCTGTGCAGGTGTCATATAGAGAGTGGACTGTACTGATCGCTGTGCAGGTGTCATATAGAGAGTGGTCTGTACTGATCGCTGTGCAGGTGTCATATAGAGAGTGGTCTGTACTGATCACTGTGCAGGTGTCATAGAGAGTGGTCTGTACTGATCGCTGTGCAGGTGTCATATAGAGAGTGGTCTGTACTGATCGCTGTGCAGGTGTCATATAGAGAGTGGTCTGTACTGATCGCTGTGCAGGTGTCATATAGAGAGTGGTCTGTACTGATCGCTGTGCAGGTGTCATATAGAGAGTGGACTGTACTGATCACTGTGCAGGTGTCATAGAGAGTGGACTGTACTGATCACTGTGCAGGTGTCATATAGAGAGTGGTCTGTACTGATCACTGTGCAGGTGTCATATAGAGAGCGGTCTGTACTGATCGCTGTGCAGGTGTCATATAGAGAGTGGTCTGTACTGATCGCTGTGCAGGTGTCATATAGAGAGTGGTCTGTACTGATCACTGTGCAGGTGTCATATAGAGAGTGGACTGTACTGATCACTGTACAGGTGTCATATAGAGAGTGGTCTGTACTGATCACTGTGCAGGTGTCATATATAGAGAGTGGTCTGTACTGATCGCTGTGCAGGTGTCATATAGAGAGTGGTCTGTACTGATCACTGTGCAGGTGTCATATAGAGAGTGGACTGTACTGATCGCTGTGCAGGTGTCATATAGAGAGTGGTCTGTACTGATCGCTGTGCAGGTGTCATATAGAGAGTGGTCTGTACTGATCACTGTGCAGGTGTCATATAGAGAGTGGTCTGTACTGATCACTGTGCAGGTGTCATATAGAGAGTGGACTGTACTGATCGCTGTGCAGGTGTCATATAGAGAGTGGACTGTACTGATCACTGTGCAGGTGTCATATAGAGAGTGGACTGTACTGATCACTGTGCAGGTGTCATATAGAGAGTGGACTGTACTGATCGCTGTGCAGGTGTCATATAGAGAGCGGTCTGTACTGATCACTGTGCAGGTGTCATATAGAGAGTGGTCTGTACTGATCACTGTGCAGGTGTCATATAGAGAGTGGTCTGGGAGAGCATCCATGGGAGAGTTACGAGGTGCAACCACTACTGACCAAAAAGAGCACAAAGTCTAACATAAAAGACACAGCAGTACTTTTGTGGTGTGGACAGTGGTTACTCTCCTGCCCCAGTCCACATTTGCCATTGCTAATAAGATCATTGACTATATGCCCACCAGGGTAAAAAATGTATTTTCGTGGTAAGCTGCTCAAAGATCCCTCTGCCCCCTCCAGACTCCTCTATTCTACATGGACCCCTTTGTCCTCTTCTGTCCCCCATTCCAGACCCATCTGTTCCTCTACAGATTCCTCTATCCATTCCAGACTGCGGTCTCACTCCAAACTTCTGTGTCCCCTCCAGACTCCTCTGCCCCCTGCTCCCAAACTCTGTCCTCCTCCAGCCTCTTCTGTCTTCTCAAGACCCTAACCCATACCCCTCTGCCCCTCTTCAAATTCATCTACCCCCCATCTACAGACCCCTGTTTCCTTTCCCAGACTCCTCTGCCTCCCTCCAGACTGTTCATCTTCAGACATTTCTATCCCTTCTAGACCACGCTGTCCTCCTCAAAACTACTCTGGCCCGTCCAAACTTCTCTTTCCCCTACAAGACTCCAGTTATTCTAACATCTGTTTTTGCCCCTCAGATTACTCTGTCCCTCTCCCACCTCTTTCTTTACAAACTGCTCTGTCCCCTCCAGACTTCTATATCCTCTCCATAGTCCTATTTCTCTATAGACTCCCCTGTCCACTCCAGACCCCTCGGTCCTCCTCCATACTTCTCAAGCCCTCCAGACTTCTCTGTCCACTCCAGACCCCTCGGTCCTCCTCCATACTTCTCAAGCCCTCCAGACTTCTCTGTCCACTCCAGACCCCTCGGTCCTCCTCCATACTTCTCAAGCCCTTCAGACTTCTCTGTTCCCCCTCCATACCAGTCTGTGCCATCCAAGACTCCACTGGCAGCGGCTCATTTCCTAAATATAGTAAAATACAACTTGTTGAAATCTTTCTTTCACACAGGAGGCCCCTCATACACATTAGATCATTTGTGATCTCTCTGAAATCTACAGGTTTGACCTTCTTTTACCTTTGAGCAGAACTTAACCCACACATAACCCTAGACACACACAAGTCATTCTAGTTGGCAGAAGAAGAAGAGGGTGAGCACAAGGTTCTCAGTAGCTGCCCTCCATGTCTTCAGGTGGACTTATATCTGATGTGTTGAGCTGTGCTACATGATGAGGTCTCCACACAGGGGCGGATTGACCATAGACCTTACAGGGAAATTTCCTTGTGGGCCGATGCCCAAGGGGTCCCCTGGGCCCTCCTCGCGGCCGGCCAGTGGAAGTTTTTGGGGATGTATTTTGTGCTGCTGGCAGTATTTTGTGATGGACTGTAGTATTTGGCTCTGTTGGGGGGGTATAATGTGCCACAATATGGTATTGCTGGCCTGGCCTTCCATCAATTTGGACCCAACTACAAAACAGGGCCACTTTTAGTATTTTTTCCAGGGCCACTTTAAGTTCCCAGTCCGCCCCTGTCTCCACAATATAATCAGGCATTATGGTTGCTTCTTCCTTTCAGTGATGAAACAAAGAACTCAAGCTGCAAGAGCCAGGATCCAGCAGAGGCACGAGCAAGTGTGGCCATTCAGGTGATGCTACCACAGGAGGTGGATGAGGAGGGATATAGACGCCCTACAGCAGAGCGGACTACATAGTAAGGTGGATACCTCTTCCTTGGACTTTAAATCTCCATCTCATTGACTCTTCCAGATTCCTGAAGAAATTCAAGAAGCTCTGAAGATGCCGACATTCAGTGTGTGGTCCGTGCAGGATAAGGAGGTAGGTGACCCCAAGAACAACCCGTTACAGGGGTCACAGAGCTTTTCAGGGAACATAAACTAGTGTAACTGGGAGGGGACATGCTCCCAGTGGGACTTATTTCACATGTTGATATTACTCTAACCATCTTTGTCGTATCCTCGGCAGATGTTGAACCTCCTGGAGCACATGTTCTACAACCTCAATCTGGTGGCGCATTTTAAGATGGAAGCTGCAACACTTCGGCAATTTCTGGTGGGAAGAGACAATCAATTCATGGTTTAGAGCATGTTCCTCAACTCCAGTCCTCAAGGCCCACCTGCCGGTCAGAATTTGGGAATATCCCACAGACTGAATACCTGCCGGAGGGTCCTGATGCACTGACAATAATCATATCTGCTCAATACTGAGGAAATTCTGAAAACATTACATGAGGTTGTGAGGACCAGAGCCGAGGAACACGGATTCACAGCATACAGCAGTCCCACAAAATGAACATGAGATCCATGGTGACGGCTCAACCATAAGGCAGCTTCAGTTGCCATGACCTCCAAGAGAATTGCAGCCTATGGGGCAGCCTCCCCGCCATGCTCAAATACGTGTCATTATTTTGGGTTCTCCACAAAACTAGGATGCACGATGACTCATGAGAAGTAGGCCCCTGGTGCTCAGAACTTCCTTAATTTGGGGTCTTTGCTATCTTGTCTTCTCGTCTCCAGCGTAGCCTCCAGGATCACTACAGGCAGAATCCTTTCCACAACTTCAGGCACGGCTTCTGCGTCACACAAATGATGTACAGCATTATATCCCTGTGCGGTCTCCAGGTAGGTGTCCCATCCACCTTCTATAGAGCAGAAGACTCCATGATGAAACTGCTCCATGATGACATTCTATAATGAGCCTTGTATGTCTCCACTGATGTCCCAAAATATTCCTAATTAAACCTTTGGTGTTTTCCAGGACCTGCTCCCTCCTGAGGACGTGGTCACCCTGATAGTGGCAGCCCTCGGCCATGACGTTGACCACCCTGGCCTCAACAATAAGTGAGTTGCTGCAGACTGAAGGTGACATATGGGGTTGTAGGGTCCCGTCCAGATTACATCCACCATATTGTGGATGGAGAGAGGAAGGGGTTTGTTCAAGACATCAGAACCTCTCCAGAACAGGATACAGGCTGCCATCAACAGCACCTGCTCTCTGGATCAATCCCTCACAGTTTTCTGTAGGAACCTTCTCTGCATACTCCAGTGGAAAATAACAGGTCCTGCTCCTGTCCACCCCACAACCCAGACAGAGTTATAGCCCCCAGCAGTAAACAGTAAGGGGCCTCACTGGATGACAGCAGTCAGAGATCTTGAAAGCCAAGGGGAACGGATACAGAGAGTACATCGGAGAACTATATTGAATAACTTATTTTCTGGTCGGCATACCCCTTTAAGTGATCACATGACCTGGGAGGTGCTGGATCATTCATCTGATTGGTCACTAAGATCCTGAATGCCCCAATGCTCTGGAGTCCTGGGATTATGGGAGTGACAGGAGTAATTACAGAGGTTCTGCAGGATGAGGCTCCTGGTAGAAGCTCTGGTCACGCCCCAACTCCGAGTGCACAGCGGGTCCACCTACCTTCCTACAACATACGGTAAGGCCTCTTACACACAACCGTATGGCTATTTCAGTATTTTGCGGTCCGCAAAAAACAGATCCACAAAAAAAAAAAAAGATGACATCTGCGTGCATTCCGTTTTTTGCAGAACGGAAAAGCTGGCCCCTGATAGAACAGTACTATCCTTATCCGTTATGCGGACAATAATAGAACATGTTCTATCTTTGAATGGAAATACGGAAACTGAAGGCATACGGAGTACCTTCCGTTTTTCTTGCGGATCCATTGAAATGAATGGTTCTGTATACGGAACGTAAACGGAAATAAAGGCCTCACTAGAATAATGACTAGAGGTCGGCCCATCTCTGCCGATTGTCCTGCAGTGTGGATCCAGGAGGTCCCCGAGTCTGACAACCAGGACCGCCCCTTGGAGCCACACTGACACCGTGCTCTCCTCACAGTTACCAGGTGAACGCTCGCACAGAGTTGGCCTCCAGGTACCAGAATAAGTCGCCCCTGGAAAATCACCACTGCGCCGTCACCATGGAGATCCTGAGCCGGACAGAGTGCGACATCTTCAGGAACGTGGCTCCGGAGCAGGCCAGGAAAATCCTGGAGGTGAGAGGAGGGGTGGATGTACCATATGTGCAGCTCTCAGGGGCCCCGTGGGTTAGAGGGGCCCCTGTCACCATACAAGCTGCTTCCTGCTGTCTATTATCCATAATTACTGGGGGTCTAAGAGACATGAGGGGCCAGGGGCCCATAGACTGCTTGTACCTGGACCCGTCACTATCTCCTCTTCTTCTCAGGGCGTGGCAGAGCTGATCTTGGCCACAGACATGGCGCTTCACCCCCAGATCCTCAGATCCTTACAGGACGTCCACAGCTTCAGCTTCTCCCAAGAAGAACACGTGGCTCTGGTGAGGAGAGGACTGTGGCCCCTGACCGCACCACTGTCATGTACCCCCTGACCCTGAATCCCCATATCTCAGCTTATCTGTCAAATATCATGGAGCCCCTGACCTCACTACCCGCACGTACCAACCTCAGGGCCCCCCCCCCCGACCTCATTACCCGCATGTACCAACCTCAGGGCCCCCCCCGACCTCACTACCTGCACATAACATCAGAGACCCCCGACCTCACTACCTTCACATACCAACCTCAGGGCCCCCCCGACCTCACTACCCGAACGTACCAACCTCAAGCCCCCCCCCCCCCCCCCCACCTCACTACCCGCACGTACCAACTACAGGGCCCCCGAACCTCACTACTCACACGTACCAACCTCTGGAGCCCCCCGACCTCACTACCCACACGTAAAGACCTCTGGGGCCCCCCGACCTCACTACCCACATGTAAAGACCGCTGGGGCCCCCCGACCTCACTACCCACACGTAAAGACCTCTGGGGCCCACGACCTCACCACTAGATTTATTGATGGCCCCTCACCTCACAGTCCAGTTGCACTAAAGCTGCTCTTATCACTGTCCTATAACATGTGGCCCTTGGCTTGATCCCTGAATCTGACTGTAATGTCTTCACAGCTGAAGAAAGGTCTCATTAAATTATGTGACATATCAAACGAGGCGCGGCCGGTGGAGGAGGCGGAGCTCTGGGCAGATGCCCTGATGGAAGAATATTTCCTGCAGGTGGGCGGAGCAAGCATGGCACATGACACAAAAAGGACAAAGCTGATTGGTGGGGAATACTGCACACCACAGCTCCCACAATGCATCACAGCAAAGCATGTACAGACAATGAACAGGGGTGAAGATCCTACCACCTAAGAGCTAGCCGGGGGAGCGTGGATCCTACCACCTAAGAGCTAGGCAGGGAGAGGGTGGATCCTACCACCTGAGAGCTAAACAGGAAGGGTGGGATACTACCACCTCAAAGCTAGGCAGGGGGAGGGTGGATCCTACCATCTGAGAGCTAAACAGGAAGGGTGGGATCCTACCACCTGAGAGCTAGGCAGGGGGTGGGTGGATCCTACCACCTGAGAGCTAAACAGGAAGGGTGGACCCTACCATCTCAGAGCTAGGCAGGGAAGGGTGGATCCTACCATCTCAGAGCTAGGCAGGGGAGGGCAGATCCTTCCACCTAAGAGCTAGGCAGGGGGAGGGTGGATCCTACCACCTGAGAGCTAGGCAGGGGGAGGGTGGATCCTACCACCTAAGAGCTAAACAGGAAGGGTGGATCCTACCTACTCAGAGCTAGGCAGGGGGAGGGTGGATCCTAGCACCTGAGAGCTAGGCAGGGAAGGGTGGATCCTACCATCTCAGAGCTAAGCAGGGAAGGACGGATCCTACCACCTAAGAGCTAGGCGGGGGAGGGTGGATCCTACCATCTCAGAGCTAGGTGGAGGATGGTGGATCCTACCACCAGAGAGCTAGGCAGCGGGAGGGTGGATCCTACCATCTGTGAGCTAGGCAGGGAAGGGTGGATCCTACCACCTGAGAGCTAGAAGGGGGAGGGTGGATCCTACCATCTGTGAGCTAGGCAGGGAAGGGTGGATCCTAACATCTGTGAGCTAGGCAGGGAAGGGTGGATCCTACCACCTGAGAGCTAGAAGGGGGAGGGTGGATCCTACCATCTGTGAGCTAGGCAGGGAAGGGTGGATCCTACCATCTGTGAGCTAGGCAGGGAAGGGTGGATCCTACCATCTGTGAGCTAGGCAGGGAAGGGTGGATCCTACCACCTGAGAGCTAGAAGGGGGAGGGTGGATCCTACCACATCACAGATAGGAGGGTGGAGGCAGTAACTACCACCTGAAAGTTGGCGGAGGTGGGCAGATCCCACCACCAGAGAGCTAGGCAGGGAAGAGTGGATCCTACCACCTGAGAGCTAGAATGGGGAGGGTGGATCCTACCACCTGAGAGCTAGGCTGGGAAAGGTAGTAACTACCACCTGAAAGTTAGGTGGGGAAGGGTGGATGCTACCACCTGAGTGCTAGGCGGAGCAGAACTGCAGCTTTGGAAGTAACTGGAGTAATAACATACATACACCCGGCAGACACAGCCAGCAGGTCTCTCATCACTACCTGTCCTCCCCAGAGTGACCGTGAGAAGGCCGAGGGTCTCCCCGTCACCCCATACATGGACCGCCACACTGTGACCAAAGCCAAATCGCAGAGGTCATTCATCAGCTTCCTGCTCATCCCCCTGTGCGAGGCCCTGTGCCAGGTAAGTGCACCGCCATGGACAGCTACTCACAACAGGCCATGGATTATCACTCCCATCATTTCGCATGATTTGTCTTCCAGATCTTCCCTCAGATGACAGTTTGGATGTTACAACCTTTACAAGAGGCCAGACTGCGGTACGAGAGGCAGACGACAGAGGTGAGGGGGGCAGGACGGGGTGTGTGGGGGGGAGCAGACGAGCGGGGTCAGTACGGGGGGGGGAGAGAGCAGACGCGCGGGGTCAGTACGGGGGGGGGGAGAGAGCAGACGCGCGGGGTCAGTACGGGGGGGGGGGGGGGGAGAGCAGACACGCGGGGTCAGTACGGTGGGTGAGGGAGAGAGCAGACGCGCGGGGTCAGTACGGTGGGTGAGGGAGAGAGCAGACACGCGGGGTCAGTACGGTGGGTGAGGGAGAGAGCAGACACGCGGGGTCAGTACGGTGGGTGAGGGAGAGAGCAGACACGCGGGGTCAGTACGGTGGGTGAGGGAGAGAGCAGACACGCGGGGTCAGTACGGTGGGTGAGGGAGAGAGCAGACACGCGGGGTCAGTACGGTGGGTGAGGGAGAGAGCAGACGCGCGGGGTCAGTACGGGGGGGGGGGGGAGAGCAGACACGCGGGGTCAGTACGGTGGGTGAGGGAGAGAGCAGACACGCGGGGTCAGTACGGTGGGTGAGGGAGAGAGCAGACACGCGGGGTCAGTACGGTGGGTGAGGGAGAGAGCAGACACGCGGGGTCAGTACGGTGGGTGAGGGAGAGAGCAGACGCACGGGGTCAGTACGGGGGGGGGGGAGCAGACGCACGGGATCAGTACGGGGGGGGGAGAGCAGATGCGCGGGGTCAGTACGGGGGGGGGGGAGAGCAGACACATGCGCATGTCCATTACAATGTGTGTGCGTGTGTGGGGGGGGGGGGGGGGTGATGGAGCTGATCTGCAGAGGTCCATTATAATGTGGGGGGTGACGTGATGTGGAAATGAGGGCAGCGGACTCCTCACCTCGACATCATCTTTCAGGAAGTGACAAGCAGCCTATGATGTCCAGCAGAAGTTCCTCCCCCGAGCACCGATGTGCAATAATCTCCACCCGACAAGTATCACCAGTGGCCACCATCATGGAGGTGACAGCAGGGTGGACTGAAGTGAAGGAGGCAGAGATGATCGGCGGCGTCCCCCCCAGGATGTGTACAGTAAACCAGGCTTCTGTAATAAAGGCTTTAAATTTATTAAGAAAATAATAATTAGGAGAAATTCGAGCTGCCAGTCAATTACCGCCATCGCTTGGGGGAGGGGGGGGGCACCAGATAAAATATCAGGGCCTAGAAAACGTCTTCAGATGTGGGGGTGACACCAGTACCTCTCCACCACAGTCTGAACAGGAAGCAGTTAACGTACATTATAATACACAGACATCAGTGCTGTAATGTGACCTGGATGGTGTGTGTGGGAGGGGATCGGCGGGTCAGAGGCGGGATACACTGGGGATCGGAGGGTCAGAGGCGGGATACACGGGGATCGGAGGGTCAGAGGCGGGATACACGGGGATCGGAGGGTCAGAGGCGGGATACACGGGGATCGGAGGGTCAGAGGCGGGATACACTGGGGATCGGAGGGTCAGAGGCGGGATACACTGGGGATCGGAGGGTCAGAGGCGGGATACACTGGGGATCGGAGGGTCAGAGGCGGGATACACTGGGGATCGGAGGGTCAGAGGCGGGATACACGGGGATCGGAGGGTCAGAGGCGGGATACACGGGGATCGGAGGGTCAGAGGCGGGATACACGGGGATCGGAGGGTCAGAGGCGGGATACACGGGCATCGGAGGGTCAGTGGCGGGATACACAGGGGATCGGAGGGTCAGAGGCGGGATACATGGGGATCGGAGGGTCAGAGGCGGGATACACGGGGGATCGGAGGGTCAGAGGCGGGATACACGGGGATCGGAGGGTCAGAGGCGGGATACACGGGAGATCGGAGGGTCAGAGGCGGGATACACGGGAGATCGGAGGGTCAGTGGCGGGATACACGGGGACCGGAGGGTCAGTGGCGGGATACACGGGGACCGGAGGGTCAGAGGCGGGATACACGGGGATCGGAGGGTCAGAGGCGGGATACACGGGGGATCGGAGGGTCAGAGGCGGGATACACTGGGGATCGGCGGGTCAGAGGCGGGATACACTGGGGATCGGCGGGTCAGAGGCGGGATACACTGGGGATCGGAGGGTCAGAGGCGGGATACACTGGGGATCGGAGGGTCAGAGGCGGGATACACTGGGGATCGGAGGGTCAGAGGCGGGATACACTGGGGATCGGAGGGTCAGAGGCGGGATACACGGGGATCGGAGGGTCAGAGGCGGGATACACGGGGATCGGAGGGTCAGAGGCGGGACTCTCTAGGACGCTCTTCATCAGTCAGTACATCCCTAGCCCCTCGCCCTCCTCTGACCCTTATACTGTCCCATGTGACCTGTTGCCTTCTGGAGGGAGGAGCAAGCACCGATTCACATCTTCTGAATCTTGGCAGCAGCTGCTGTTTGCCCGGTTGAGGACTTCCTTTTCTCGGTCTGGATCCGCGCTTCCTTCTTCTGCAGGTAGGAGGCCATGTTGTCAACTACGGCTTTATATAAAGCGCTGAAGCGGTTCTCCAGGGTCACCGATCCTGCAGGGTGACATGGACAAGGTCAGTATACGAGGTACCTACCCCTCCGCCAGCATTCCCCATGATTCCATACTGTGACCCTGCCAGGAGCTTCATTCACCAGATCTGCCCGTAAGGCTCGGCCGCTCTTATGGTTGTGACACCAGTAACAACGATATCTAATGGTGCGCGGGGAAAGATCCCATCAACCGGTTCCAGCAGAGCGTTGATGCAGTAGTAATCGCAGCAGTACAGTAATACACACAGTAATGCTCGCAACAGAACATTATTGCACACAGTGTTCACAGCAGCACATTATTGCACACAGTAGTGTTCACAGCAGAGGAGTAAGGCACATAGTGGTGCGTGCAGCAGTACACACAGTATATCTTACAACAGTACAGTAACACACAGTATATATCACAGCAGTACAGTAACACACAGTATATATCACAGCAGTACAGTAACACACAGTATATATCACAGCAGTGCAGTAACACACAGTAGTGATCACAGCAGTACAGTAACACACAGTAGTGATCACAGCAGTACAGTAACACACAGTATATATCACAGCAGTACAGTAACACACAGTATATATCACAGCAGTACAGTAACACACAGTATATATCACAGCAGTACAGTAACACACAGTATATATCACAGCAGTACAGTAACACACAGTATATATCACAGCAGTACAGTAACACACAGTAGTGATCACAGCAGTACAGTAACACACAGTAGTGATCACAGCAGTACAGTAACACACAGTATATCAACGCAGTACAGTAATACACAGTAGTGGTCACACATATGAGAAGCACTCACCTTCCATTTGCTCCCAGTTCTTTCTGATGGTCTCTGACACCTCCTTCATGCGGTCGTCTAGTGGCACCGGCTGGACAGAAACCACAGGACACATCAGCCATTTTATCTACACGACCAGGGGCAATCTGCAACATCGTCCTCACCACAAACTCCACCTAAGAAGCCACCACTAGGGGGAGCTCACTACATAGAGATTATACAGCCACCACTAGAGGGAGCTCACTACATACAGATTATACAGCCACCACTAGAGGGAGCTCACTACATACAGATTACACAGCCACCACTAGAGGGAGCTCACTACATACAGGTTACACAGCCACCACTAGAGGGAGCTCACAACATACAGCCACCACTAGAGGGAGCTCACTACATACAGATTATACAGCCACCACTAGAGGGAGCTCACTACATACAGACTATACAGCCTCCACTAGAGGGAGCTCACTACATACAGATTATACAGCAATCACTAGAGGGAGCTCACTACATAGAGATTATACAGCCACCACTAGAGGGAGCTCACTACATACAGATTATACAGCCACCACTAGAGGGAGCTCACTACATACAGATTATACAGCCACCACTAGAGGGAGCACACTACATACAGATTATACAGTCACCACTAGAGGGAGCTCACTACATACAGATTATACAGCCACCACTAGAGGGAGCTCACTACATACAGATTATACAGCCACCACTAGAAGGAGCTCACTACATACAGATTATACAGCCACCACTAGAGGGAGCTCACTACATACAGATCATACAGTCACCCCTAGAGGGAGCTCACTACATATAGATTATACAGCCACCACTAGGGGGAGCTCACTATATACAGATTATACAGCCACCACTAGAGGGAGCTCACTACATACAGATTATACAGCCACCACTAGAGGGAGCTCACTACATACAGATTACACAGCCACCACTAGAGGGAGCTCACTACATACAGGTTACACAGCCACCACTAGAGGGAGCTCACTACATACAGCCACCACTAGAGGGAGCTCACTACATACAGATTATACAGCCACCACTAGAGGGAGCTCACTACATACAGACTATACAGCCACCACTAGGGGGAGCTCACTATGTACAGATTATACAGCCACCACTAGAGGGAGCTCACTACATACAGATTATACAGCCACCACTAGAGGGAGCTCACTACATACAGATTATACAGCCACCACTAGAGGGAGCTCACTACATACAGATTACACAGCCACCACTAGAGGGAGCTTCCTACATACAGATTATACAGCCACCACTAGAGGGAGCTCACTACATACAGATTATACAGCCACCACTAGAGGGAGCTCACTACATACAGATTACACAGCCACCACTAGAGGGAGCTCACTACATACAGGTTACACAGCCACCACTAGAGGGAGCTCACAACATACAGCCACCACTAGAGGGAGCTCACTACATACAGATTATACAGCCACCACTAGAGGGAGCTCACTACATACAGACTATACAGCCTCCACTAGAGGGAGCTCACTACATACAGATTATACAGTCACCACTAGAGGGAGCTCCCTACATACAGATTACACAGCCACCACTAGAGGGAGCTCCCTACATACAGATTACACAGCCACCACTAGAGGGAGCTCACTACATACAGATTATACAGCCAGCACTAGAGGGAGCTCACTACATACAGATTACACAGCCACCACTAGAGGGAGCTCACTACATACAGATTATACAGCCACCACTAGAGGGAGCTCACTACATACAGATTATACAGTCACCACTAGAGGGAGCTCACTACATAGAGATTATACAGCCACCACTAGAGGGAGCTCACTACATACAGATTATACAGCCACCACTAGAGGGAGCTCACTACATACAGATTATACAGCCACCACTAGAGGGAGCTCACTACATACAGATTATACAGTCACCACTAGAGAGAGCTCACTACATACAGATTATACAGCCACCACTAGAGGGAGCTCACTACATACAGATTATACAGCCACCACTAGAGGGAGCTCACTATCTACAGGCATTAACAGATAACTAGAGCTCCAGGTATACTCTTTTTATTAACCTCATCACTAGTGTAACATCGATATTCGGTAGGAAATGGACATACGTACCTCTCTTCCATGGGTAATCTGGAATACCCTTTAATAACCCTGTATCTGCCCCTGAAGCCATTGATTTGACATTTATGATGAATGGATAGATGAAGACCCACCCAGCGCATTCTCCACCCTTCCCCCGTGGATTAGGACTGACCTTCCATCTCTGCTCTCTGTACTGGAGGAGCGCTATAGGGTTTTCCTTGACAGACAATAACACCCAAAGGGAGGTCAGGTCCTCAAAATCCATGTCCACGGGAACATACGGGAGGGCGACGTACTGCTGGTGGGTGAGGTGCGGACTGGTAGAAATTGAGAACAAGTAGATCCCAGGAATGCTAGAAGACAGAAGATCTGGATAACTGATCAATACCTTATATATCAGTGGTGACATGATCATACATGCACCACAACTCCTCACCCATCACACAGGACGGCCACTTGTTCTCCACTGCAGCAGATCCTGGAGACAGCAAATCTCTGGAAGAAATGAGACCTTCATGTTAATTTAGCAGGAAGATCCACCCACCTCTGACGGTACCCATCACCTCATCTGAAGATCTACAGACCTAACTGTACCCAACACCTTAGCCGAAGATCCACCGACCGCCAACCATACAAAACACCTCAGCTAAATATCCACCAATCTCCAATCATAGCCTTCCCATCAACTGAAGATTCACTGACCTCCAAACTTAGCCCCCACCTCCCTTGAATATCCATCAACCACCAAATGTAACCATCACCTCACTTGAAGATCCACCGACCTCCAACCATACCCAACACCTCAGCTGAAGATACACCTACCTCCAAAAGTACCTATCACCTCACCTAAAGATTCACAGACTTGCAACTATATCCATGACCTCACAAACTTCAATCGTGACCATTAACTCCAAAAAATAACCAAAAGCTACTACTGCACCCATCACATCTCAAACATCCAATCACACTCCCAGCGCTAGGGCTGGCTCCTGAAAGTACATGCAGTAATCCAGGTGACCATAGATCTCACCTTGATCTCTCGGGTATCATTTTGGGAATCTTCAGGCCTCTCAATGCTGCCGATGGTAAACCTCTGAAGTTCCTGTCCCGTCTCGTATCTCCAGAGCCGCAGTGTCCCATCCTAGAGGGGGAAGAGAAAGAATAACAGATATCTTCTCAGCATTGGAGCTTGTGGAGTGTCACACAGTATTTGCTCACAGAAAGCCGATCACTTACTGAAAACAGATTTTTTACTAAATCCATGTAAAAACAGCCCCAACAACCAATCACAGAAGAGAAAGAACAGGACTGCTACATCGCCCAGGGCCACCTTAGTCTGGCTAGGTTTATGCACAGCTTCGGCCCCAAAAAAGGACAACTTCAATTTCCAACCTGGCCCTAATAGAAACCTAATGAGGCCCTACCTGTAGATCAAGTGCAAGAGGTGAAGGACAATGAAATGAACAAACACCAAAACCGTGACAAACACCAAAAACTCACACTCCCCACCAGATAAAACAAGAAATCGAGCAAGATACCAACTACTGTACACAGAAGAAGAGAGTCCGAGATGAGGACCGAACCACTCACAGGGTCCTAGGATGAGGACCGAACCACTCACAGGGTCCTAGGATGAGGACCGAACCACTCACAGGGTCCTAGGATGAGGACCGAACCACTCACAGGGTCCTAGGATGAGGACCGAACCACTCACAGGGTCCTAGGATGAGGACCGAACCACTCACAGGGTCCTAGGATGAGGACCGAACCACTCACAGGGTCCTAGGATGAGGACCGAACCACTCACAGGGTCCTAGGATGAGGACCGAACCACTCACAGGGTCCTAGGATGAGGACCGAACCACTCACAGGGTCCTAGGATGAGGACCGAACCACTCACAGGGTCCTAGGATGAGGACCGAACCACTCACAGGGTCCTAGGATGAGGACCGAACCACTCACAGGGTCCTAGGATGAGGACCGAACCACTCACAGGGTCCTAGGATGAGGACCGAACCACTCACAGGGTCTTAGGATGAGGACCGAACCACTCACAGGGTCCTAGGATGAGGACCGAACCACTCACAGGGTCCTAAGATGAGGACCAAACCATTAACACAGTCTTAGGATGAGAGGTGAGAGAGGTGGAGAACAATGGGATGAACAAACACCACACTGTAACCAACACCAAAAAAAACCTCACGTCTACATGGATCACACTCCCCACCAGATAAAAAAGAAAAAGGAGAAAGATACCAACTACTGTACACAGTACAAAAGAGTCCGAGAAGAGGCCCTAGAATGAGGACCAAACCATTCACAGGGTCCTAGGATGAGGACCAAACCATTCACAGGGTCCTAGGATGAGGACCAAACCATTCACAGGGTCCTAGGATGAGGACCAAACCATTCACAGGGTCCTAGGATGAGGACCAAACCATTCACAGGGTCCTAGGATGAGGACCAAACCATTCACAGGGTCCTAGGATGAGGACCAAACCATTCACAGGGTCCTAGGATGAGTAACCAAACCATTCACAGGGTCCTAGGATGAGGACCAAACCATTCACAGGGTCCTAGGATGAGTAACCGAACCATTCACAGGGTCCTAGGATGAGTAACCGAACCATTCACAGGGTCCTAGGATGAGTAACCGAACCATTCACAGGGTCCTAGGATGAGTAACCGAACCATTCACAGGGTCCTAGGATGAGTAACCGAACCATTCACAGGGTCTTCGGATAAGGATCAAACTATTCACAGGGTCCAAATATAGGGACTGAGTAACTCACAGGGTCCTAGGATGAAGACTGAACCAATCAAAGGTCCTAGGATGAGGACCGACTATCAAACCATTCACAGGATCTACAGAGCAGCAGGTTCCCGGAGATCAGACACAGGGTGACCCACGGGTGAGGTGGGGCTTCTGCTCATACTCTTGTATGATTGGACATCAGACCAGAACAAGTTCATTCATTAAAGGTTTTGTGTTCCGCAAGTGATCACCGGTTTTAGATGATCCAATGATGAGATCTAATGGATCTGCAAAGGCGTATCTTTCACCTACCCCCGATCCAGACAGCAGCAGCTTCTCCTGTGCAGACGCCAGCTGTGAGACAAACCTGGACCAAGGAGACAGAAAAACCATGAAGAACAGTCACATTAGTGACCCCTACCACTACCCTCCAGAATCCCCCAATAAGGCTTCTCCCAGAGAGCCCCCCCTCCAGAATCCCCCAATAAGGCTTCTCCCAGAGAGCCCCCCCTCCAGAACCCCCCAATAACGCTTCTCCCACAGTGCAGCCCCAATAACATTTCTCTCACAGAGCCCCTCACTCACTCTGTATGTCCTAGGCAGAAGGCAGTGATGACGTGCGGCGCCCCCCGCTGGCTGACACGGATTTTCTCATCACGGTCGCAGGTGATAATATATTGTCCATCTTGAGTCACCACCTGTGGGAGGACAAGAGGGGCAGATGAGTCCTGGGCAGCCGAGGTAGAGCGCCCCCTGACTCCAGCCAGGTAACCTGTGGGTTGTACCATAGCCGCCCCCTAATTGTCAGCTCCTGTGGTTCATTTACCAGGTCCAGTAACATGGAGAGGTGCCCCAGCTCCAGGTGTCCTTCCTCCTGTGCAGCCTGCACAGAGAACGAGAAAACGTCTCCAGATTTATCCGCCACCAGGATGCGGCGCTCACATGGCGAGAAGGTCAGAGAGGTGCAGCGACGACAGACCCACCTGTAACGGAGAGAAGGCGGAGTGTAAACCAGAACCCGGGGCCCCACAAGGGGGCATCAAACAGGGAGGATACTGCAAAGGGCGAGACCCTCACACACCACTCACTAACCCCTCCCACTATCACCCCTGACCCCACCCACACATCCAAAACCAAGCCACTGTTAACTCTTACCCCCCCACACACTTCCCAAACCCCTCCCACTATCAATCCTTACCCCGCAAACATCCCAAACCCCTCCCACTATCAACCCCTACCCCTCCAGACATCCCAAACCCCTCCCACTATCAACCATGACACCAACCACTCTAGGAAGGAAGGTGGGTCCGATAACTACCCCCCAGGACGTTAATGGAGAGGCTAAGCCCCCCCCCCCCCACCCACCTTTCTTGGCACCAGATCTTAATAGGCAAATCTTAAAGCGCCTCTGTGTGCAGACAGCCTATCACACACCAAGTTCTCCCACTTAGGAATCATGGAGGGTCTGAAATCCACATTGTAGGTGCATTCCCACTCAGACAGAATAAAAAATAAAATAAAAATCAGGAAATCCACATTGTATGATTTTTAAAGAATGTCTTTGTCTTGCTGCTGAACAGAAGTATCTGAACACCTGAGAAACAGCAAGAATTTTGGCTTTCAAAGACATGTTACTGCGCCTTTAAAAAGTCCACCTCTACTCCACTCATTAATCTAACTTAGCAGCACCTGTCTGAGCTCTGCAAAGACCCCTGTCCACCGCACAGTCAGTCAGACGCCAACTACTACCATGGGCAAGACCAAAGAGCTGTCAAAAGACACCAGAGACAGAATTGTGGACCTCCACGAGGCTGGAAAGGGCTACGGGGCAATTGCCAAGCAGCTTGGTGAAAATAGATCAACTGTTGGAGTAATTGTTAGAAAACGGAAGCGGCTAAAGACGACTGTCAGTCTCCCTCGGACTGGGGCTCCAGGCAAGATCTCACCTCGTGGGGTATCACTGATGATAAGAAAGGTGAGGAATCAGCCCAGAACTACAAGGGAGGAGCTGGTCAATGACATGAAGAGCTGGGACCACAGCTTCAGAGGTCACTGTCGGTAGAACACTAAGCCGTCATGGTTTCAGATCATGCATTGCACGGAAGGTTCCCCAACTCAAGTCATCACATGTCCAGGCCCATCTGAAGTTTGCCAATGACCATCTGGATGATCCAGAGGAGCCATGGGAGAAAGTCTTGTGGTCAGATGAGAGCAAAGTAGAACTCTGGTGTGCCTTTTTATAGGTCTATATATTAAAATCCAATTATTCTAGTCAAGATGGATGTTAATTGCCTTTAAGAGCCATGCTCGACTATATTTACAATTTTGTATGTCTTGAGTAGGCCGAAGTAAGGTCGCACAAAGGTTTCTACTATTTAGTGTTATTCTTCTCATGAATCTACCAGTCTGTGAAGAGGCCTCCTTGTCTACGGGAGATAAAGATAAGCTCTATGCAGCTGGTGATAATTACCTATACAATTAGGTATTTATTAATGAAGCAAAATATATAATATTCATGTATTCATTTAATGAGCCTTAGTCCTTAGCATAAGACAATCAATAGGAATAATATATATATATATATATATATATATATATATATATTTACTTTATACTATATTGTTATATGTTATGAAGACAACATGTATCCAGTATATTATATATATTTCTCATTAGGAGAGTGTCTGTAAAGATGTGTGTTTTGTAACAATTAATCACATCTTTGGTATGACAGAAGAGGTACTGATATCTCTGTGAGAAAACAAGGCTATTCATATCATTATGGTCCATAAATCAACAGTGTGAGAAACATTCAGAGAGACGCCTAGAGGTCTGTCTCTAATTTCTACAAGAGTCAGAATTAATCCCTATAGCTTTGAATTAAAGCTTCCACGGTCAAATGTATAGAATACGTTTATTCAGACTTACATAAGTTATCCCTTTATACTATGATGCAAATCGCTTATACAGCAGTGCCACCTAGGTATGAGTAGGTGATATTACAACAGTAGCAAAAGTGCATTCTGGGAAAGGTTATGATGTCATATTTCTTATCAATGGTCACGCCCATCCGACAATGATTGGAAAGTTCCAAACTAGGAAGGTGTGTCTAACTGATAAGAGAGAGAGGGGGAGAAGTGGAGCTCTCTAGAGGGGTCTATCAAGATGAAAGCCATGGTGAGATGCGCTATGATGGACCACCCAGCTTTCCTAGGAGAAGAAGTGAGGTTCCTACTAGGACTTGGTAAGAGACACAGAAAATGATATTTCATTTTATTAAGACTAATTTGATAGTGTGGGTGAAATTATACCATCTAGATTGGCGAATAAATAAATAAATAAATAATTAAATTAATTGATCATCTCCATATTGAGATGTAGTCTTAGGATATTGTGAGGCTTCATTCTACCTGCAGAAGAATCTAGACTATATTATATAGAAAAAAATTACCAGCAGCACCACCAGTATTTAAGCCAGAAAACAAGTAGAGAGGGTGCAATGTCCGAGTATGGTAACTGGTGCTTACCCACTAATACGGAACAAAGAAATCGGACTGCACTCCAGTTGAATCTTCAATGAAAAAAGGTTTATTCACCCATAAGTGGCACAAGCGACGTTTCGGCTCACAATGAGCCTTTCTCAAGCGAGAAAGAAAGGCTCATTGCGAGCCGAAACGTCGCTTGTGCCACCTATGGGTGAATAAACCTTTTTTCATTGAAGATTCAACTGGAGTGCAGTCCGATTTCTTTGTTCTATATATATATATATATATATTTATAGAAACCTAGAATGTGTCGGCAGATAAGAACCATTTGGCCCATCTAGTCTTCCCAATATACTGAATACTATGGATAGCCCCGGCCCTATCTTATATGAAGGATGGCCTTATGCCTATCCCATGCATGATTAACCTCCTCCACTGTATTTGCAGCTACCACTTCTGCAGGAAGGCTATTCCATGCATCCACTACTCTCTCAGTAAAGTAATACTTCCTGATATTACTGTTAACCCTTTGCCCCTCTAATGTAACACTATGTCCTCTTGTAGCAGTTTTTCTTCTTTTAAATCTTCTCTCCTCTTTTACCTTGTTGATTCCCTTTATGTATTTAGCAGTTTCTCTCATCTCCCCTCTGTCTCGTCTTTCTTCCAAGCTCTACATGTTAAGGTCCTTTAATCTTTCCTGGTAAGTTTTATCCTGCAATCCATGGACCAGTTTAGTAGCTCTTCTCTGAACTCTCTCCACAGTATCAGTATCCTTCTGGAGATATGGTCTCCAGTACTGAGCACAATACTCCAAGTGAGGTCTCACCACTTGTCCATCACTTCACCAAGCTAAGTGATGGATTCCCACAGGAAAGACATGTTTCAAGTCCTTCCCATTTAAGATCCTAGATCCCTGTTATTTGTCTTAATAGTCTTACCAAAGTTATATATGTGAAAATAGTCCAGGATGGGGCGGAAGGATACAGTTCTCTCTTCTCAGTTATATCCTTGGATGGATTTGCCCATCTTGAGGTCATGTGATGTGTAGTTGGTTAGGGGGGGCGGAATGTATTTAGCATTCTATATTGATGTCTAGGATTAGACATGACCATCTTGATATCATGAGGTTTTCTCTGAACAGAAGTGATGTATATAACTTATGTTCCTATTTGATATCCTAACCTAATAATAGCTTGGTTGTAATGCTTTATATTAACGCTATATATATTCATTTCCATGTATCATTGTGTTCATTTACTTATATATGTTTATAACCTTGTAACCAATAAACCTGTGTATTATTGTATAATGTAGGACTACGTGTCTATCATTAACATCATCTCACGTCAAAAAGAACTGATTATCTGAGGAAATAGTCGGACTCAGATGTGAACTGTATCGAATAGTTTGTCTACAATTCACCAGGTCATGATTATAAGAATTTATGACAAATTTTATATATATAAAAAGCCCTGCCATGCGCTCGCTACCACCTACACACAGATATGTAGCTCTGCCATGCGCTCGCTACCACCTACACACAGATATGTAGCTCTGCCATGCGCTCGCTACCACCTACACACAGATATGTAGCTCTGCCATGCGCTCACTACCACCTACACACAGATATGTAGCTCTGCCATGCGCTCGCTACCACCTACACACAGATATGTAGCTCTGCCATGCGCTCGCTACCACCTACACACAGATATGTAGCTCTGCCATACGCTCGTTACCACCTACACAGATATGTAGCTCTGCCATACGCTCACTACCACCTACACACAGATATGTAGCTCTGCCATACACTCGCTACCACCTACACACAGATATGTAGCTCTGCCATACGCTCGCTACCACCTACACACAGATATGTAGCTCTGCCATGCGCTCGCTACCACCTACACACAGATATGTAGCTCTGCCATGCGCTCGCTACCACCTACACACAGATATGTAGCTCTGCCATACGCTCGCTACCACCTACACACAGATATGTAGCTCTGCCATGCGCTCACTACCACCTACACACAGATATGTAGCTCTGCCATACGCTCACTACCGCCTACACACAGATATGTAGCTCTGCCATGCGCTCACTACCACCTACACACAGATATGTAGCTCTGCCATACGCTCACTACCGCCTACACACACATATGTAGCTCTGCCATACGCTCACTACCACCTACACACAGATATGTAGCTCTGCCATACGCTCACTACCACCTACACACAGATATGTAGCTCTGCCATACGCTCGCTACCGCCTACACACAGATATGTAGCTCTGCCATGCGCTCGCTACCACCTACACACAGATATGTAGCTCTGCCATGCGCTCGCTACCACCTACACACAGATATGTAGCTCTGCCATACGCTCACTACCGCCTACACACAGATATGTAGCTCTGCCATGCGCTCACTACCACCTACACACAGATATGTAGCTCTGCCATACGCTCACTACCGCCTACACACACATATGTAGCTCTGCCATACGCTCGCTACCACCTACACACAGATATGTAGCTCTGCCATACGCTCGTTACCACCTACACACAGATATGTAGCTCTGCCATACGCTCGCTACCACCTACACACAGATATGTAGCTCTGCCATGCGCTCGCTACCACCTACACAGATATGTAGCTCTGCCATACGCTCGCTACCACCTACACACAGATATGTAGCTCTGCCATACGCTCGCTACCACCTACACACAGATATGTAGCTCTGCCATGCGCTCGCTACCACCTACACACAGATATGTAGCTCTGCCATACGCTCGCTACCACCTACACACAGATATGTAGCTCTGCCATACGCTCGCTACCACCTACACACAGATATGTAGCTCTGCCATGCGCTCGCTACCACCTACACACAGATATGTAGCTCTGCCATGCGCTCGCTACCACCTACACAGATATGTAGCTCTGCCATACGCTCGCTACCACCTACACACAGATATGTAGCTCTGCCATGCGCTCGCTACCACCTACACACAGATATGTAGCTCTGCCATGCGCTCGCTACCACCTACACACAGATATGTAGCTCTGCCATACGCTCGCTACCACCTACACACAGATATGTAGCTCTGCCATGCGCTCGCTACCACCTACACACAGATATGTAGCTCTGCCATGCGCTCGCTACCACCTACACAGATATGTAGCTCTGCCATACGCTCGCTACCACCTACACACAGATATGTAGCTCTGCCATACGCTCGCTACCACCTACACACAGATATGTAGCTCTGCCATACGCTCGCTACCACCTACACACAGATATGTAGCTCTGCCATGCGCTCGTTACCACCTACACAGATATGTAGCTCTGCCATACGCTCGCTACCACCTACACACAGATATGTAGCTCTGCCATGCGCTCACTACCACCTACACACAGATATGTAGCTCTGCCATGCGCTCGCTACCACCTACACACAGATATGTAGCTCTGCCATACGCTCGCTACCACCTACACACAGATATGTAGCTCTGCCATGCGCTCGCTACCACCTACACACAGATATGTAGCTCTGCCATGCGCTCGCTACCACCTACACACAGATATGTAGCTCTGCCATGCGCTCACTACCACCTACACACAGATATGTAGCTCTGCCATGCGCTCGCTACCACCTACACACAGATATGTAGCTCTGCCATGCGCTCGCTACCACCTACACACAGATATGTAGCTCTGCCATACGCTCGTTACCACCTACACAGATATGTAGCTCTGCCATACGCTCACTACCACCTACACACAGATATGTAGCTCTGCCATACACTCGCTACCACCTACACACAGATATGTAGCTCTGCCATACGCTCGCTACCACCTACACACAGATATGTAGCTCTGCCATGCGCTCGCTACCACCTACACACAGATATGTAGCTCTGCCATGCGCTCGCTACCACCTACACACAGATATGTAGCTCTGCCATACGCTCGCTACCACCTACACACAGATATGTAGCTCTGCCATGCGCTCACTACCACCTACACACAGATATGTAGCTCTGCCATACGCTCACTACCGCCTACACACAGATATGTAGCTCTGCCATGCGCTCACTACCACCTACACACAGATATGTAGCTCTGCCATACGCTCACTACCGCCTACACACACATATGTAGCTCTGCCATACGCTCACTACCACCTACACACAGATATGTAGCTCTGCCATACGCTCACTACCACCTACACACAGATATGTAGCTCTGCCATACGCTCGCTACCGCCTACACACAGATATGTAGCTCTGCCATGCGCTCGCTACCACCTACACACAGATATGTAGCTCTGCCATGCGCTCGCTACCACCTACACACAGATATGTAGCTCTGCCATACGCTCACTACCGCCTACACACAGATATGTAGCTCTGCCATGCGCTCACTACCACCTACACACAGATATGTAGCTCTGCCATACGCTCACTACCGCCTACACACACATATGTAGCTCTGCCATACGCTCGCTACCACCTACACACAGATATGTAGCTCTGCCATACGCTCGTTACCACCTACACACAGATATGTAGCTCTGCCATGCGCTCGCTACCACCTACACACAGATATGTAGCTCTGCCATGCGCTCGCTACCACCTACACAGATATGTAGCTCTGCCATACGCTCGCTACCACCTACACACAGATATGTAGCTCTGCCATGCGCTCGCTACCACCTACACACAGATATGTAGCTCTGCCATGCGCTCGCTACCACCTACACACAGATATGTAGCTCTGCCATACGCTCGCTACCACCTACACACAGATATGTAGCTCTGCCATACGCTCTCTACCACCTACACACAGATATGTAGCTCTGCCATGCGCTCGCTACCACCTACACACAGATATGTAGCTCTGCCATACGCTCGCTACCACCTACACAGATATGTAGCTCTGCCATACGCTCGCTACCACCTACACACAGATATGTAGCTCTGCCATGCGCTCGCTACCACCTACACACAGATATGTAGCTCTGCCATGCGCTCGCTACCACCTACACACAGATATGTAGCTCTGCCATACGCTCGCTACCACCTACACACAGATATGTAGCTCTGCCATGCGCTCGCTACCACCTACACACAGATATGTAGCTCTGCCATGCGCTCGCTACCACCTACACAGATATGTAGCTCTGCCATACGCTCGCTACCACCTACACACAGATATGTAGCTCTGCCATACGCTCGCTACCACCTACACACAGATATGTAGCTCTGCCATACGCTCGCTACCACCTACACACAGATATGTAGCTCTGCCATGCGCTCGTTACCACCTACACAGATATGTAGCTCTGCCATACGCTCGCTACCACCTACACACAGATATGTAGCTCTGCCATGCGCTCACTACCACCTACACACAGATATGTAGCTCTGCCATACGCTCACTACCACCTACACACAGATATGTAGCTCTGCCATACGCTCACTACCACCTACACACAGATATGTAGCTCTGCCATACGCTCACTACCACCTACACACAGATATGTAGCTCTGCCATACGCTCGCTACCACCTACACACAGATATGTAGCTCTGCCATACGCTCGCTACCGCCTACACACAGATATGTAGCTCTGCCATACGCTCGTTACCACCTACACACAGATATGTAGCTCTGCCATGCGCTCGCTACCACCTACACACAGATATGTAGCTCTGCCATGCGCTCGCTACCGCCTACACACAGATATGTAGCTCTGCCATGCGCTCGCTACCACCTACACACAGATATGTAGCTCTGCCATGCGCTCGCTACCACCTACACACAGATATGTAGCTCTGCCATGCGCTCGCTACCACCTACACACAGATATGTAGCTCTGCCATACGCTCGCTACCACCTACACACAGATATGTAGCTCTGCCATACGCTCGTTACCACCTACACACAGATATGTAGCTCTGCCATGCGCTCGCTACCACCTACACACAGATATGTAGCTCTGCCATGCGCTCGCTACCACCTACACACAGATATGTAGCTCTGCCATACGCTCGTTACCACCTACACACAGATATGTAGCTCTGCCATACGCTCGTTACCACCTACACACAGATATGTAGCTCTGCCATGCGCTCGCTACCACCTACACACAGATATGTAGCTCTGCCATACGCTCGTTACCACCTACACACAGATATGTAGCTCTGCCATACGCTCGTTACCACCTACACACAGATATGTAGCTCTGCCATGCGCTCGCTACCACCTACACACAGATATGTAGCTCTGCCATACGCTCACTACCACCTACACACAGATATGTAGCTCTGCCATACGCTCGCTACCACCTACACACAGATATGTAGCTCTGCCATGCGCTCGCTACCACCTACACACAGATATGTAGCTCTGCCATGCGCTCGCTACCACCTACACACAGATATGTAGCTCTGCCATACGCTCGCTACCACCTACACACAGATATGTAGCTCTGCCATGCGCTCGCTACCACCTACACACAGATATGTAGCTCTGCCATGCGCTCGCTACCACCTACACACAGATATGTAGCTCTGCCATACGCTCGCTACCACCTACACACAGATATGTAGCTCTGCCATGCGCTCGCTACCACCTACACACAGATATGTAGCTCTGCCATGCGCTCGCTACCACCTACACACAGATATGTAGCTCTGCCATACGCTCGCTACCACCTACACACAGATATGTAGCTCTGCCATGCGCTCGTTACCACCTACACACAGATATGTAGCTCTGCCATGCGCTCGCTACCACCTACACACAGATATGTAGCTCTGCCATGCGCTCGCTACCACCTACACACAGATATGTAGCTCTGCCATACGCTCGCTACCACCTACACACAGATATGTAGCTCTGCCATACGCTCGTTACCACCTACACACAGATATGTAGCTCTGCCATGCGCTCGCTACCACCTACACACAGATATGTAGCTCTGCCATGCGCTCGCTACCACCTACACACAGATATGTAGCTCTGCCATGCGCTCGCTACCACCTACACACAGATATGTAGCTCTGCCATGCGCTCGCTACCGCCTACACACAGATATGTAGCTCTGCCATACGCTCACTACCACCTACACACAGATATGTAGCTCTGCCATGCGCTCGCTACCACCTACACACAGATATGTAGCTCTGCCATGCGCTCGCTACCACCTACACACAGATATGTAGCTCTGCCATGCGCTCGCTACCACCTACACACAGATATGTAGCTCTGCCATACGCTCGCTACCACCTACACACAGATATGTAGCTCTGCCATACGCTCGTTACCACCTACACACAGATATGTAGCTCTGCCATACGCTCGCTACCACCTACACACAGATATGTAGCTCTGCCATACGCTCGCTACCGCCTACACACAGATATGTAGCTCTGCCATGCGCTCGCTACCGCCTACACACAGATATGTAGCTCTGCCATGCGCTCGCTACCGCCTACACACAGATATGTAGCTCTGCCATACGCTCGCTACCACCTACACACAGATATGTAGCTCTGCCATGCGCTCGCTACCACCTACACACAGATATGTAGCTCTGCCATGCGCTCGCTACCACCTACACACAGATATGTAGCTCTGCCATGCGCTCGCTACCACCTACACACAGATATGTAGCTCTGCCATGCGCTCGCTACCACCTACACACAGATATGTAGCTCTGCCATGCGCTCGCTACCACCTACACACAGATATGTAGCTCTGCCATGCGCTCGCTACCACCTACACAGATATGTAGCTCTGCCATACGCTCGCTACCACCTACACACAGATATGTAGCTCTGCCATGCGCTCGCTACCACCTACACACAGATATGTAGCTCTGCCATGCGCTCGCTACCACCTACACACAGATATGTAGCTCTGCCATACGCTCGCTACCACCTACACACAGATATGTAGCTCTGCCATGCGCTCGCTACCACCTACACACAGATATGTAGCTCTGCCATGCGCTCGCTACCACCTACACAGATATGTAGCTCTGCCATACGCTCGCTACCACCTACACACAGATATGTAGCTCTGCCATACGCTCGCTACCACCTACACACAGATATGTAGCTCTGCCATACGCTCGCTACCACCTACACACAGATATGTAGCTCTGCCATGCGCTCGCTACCACCTACACAGATATGTAGCTCTGCCATACGCTCGCTACCACCTACACACAGATATGTAGCTCTGCCATGCGCTCACTACCACCTACACACAGATATGTAGCTCTGCCATACGCTCACTACCACCTACACACAGATATGTAGCTCTGCCATACGCTCGCTACCACCTACACACAGATATGTAGCTCTGCCATACGCTCGCTACCGCCTACACACAGATATGTAGCTCTGCCATGCGCTCGCTACCACCTACACACAGATATGTAGCTCTGCCATGCGCTCGCTACCACCTACACACAGATATGTAGCTCTGCCATGCGCTCGCTACCACCTACACACAGATATGTAGCTCTGCCATGCGCTCGTTACCACCTACACACAGATATGTAGCTCTGCCATACGCTCGCTACCGCCTACACACAGATATGTAGCTCTGCCATGCGCTCGCTACCGCCTACACACAGAAATGTAGCTCTGCCATACGCTCGCTACCACCTACACACAGATATGTAGCTCTGCCATGCGCTCGCTACCACCTACACACAGATATGTAGCTCTGCCATACGCTCGCTACCACCTACACACAGATATGTAGCTCTGCCATACACTCGCTACCACCTACACACACATATGTAGCTCTGCCATGCGCTCGCTACCACCTACACACAGATATGTAGCTCTGCCATACGCTCGCTACCACCTACACACAGATATGTAGCTCTGCCATACGCTCGTTACCACCTACACACAGATATGTAGCTCTGCCATGCGCTCGCTACCACCTACACACAGATATGTAGCTCTGCCATGCGCTCGCTACCGCCTACACACAGATATGTAGCTCTGCCATGCGCTCGCTACCACCTACACACAGATATGTAGCTCTGCCATGCGCTCGCTACCACCTACACACAGATATGTAGCTCTGCCATACACTCGCTACCACCTACACAGATATGTAGCTCTGCCATACGCTCACTACCACCTACACACAGATATGTAGCTCTGCCATGCGCTCGCTACCGCCTACACACAGATATGTAGCTCTGCCATACGCTCGTTACCGCCTACACACAGATATGTAGCTCTGCCATACGCTCGCTACCGCCTACACACAGATATGTAGCTCTGCCATGCGCTCGCTACCACCTACACACAGATATGTAGCTCTGCCATGCGCTCGCTACCACCTACACACAGATATGTAGCTCTGCCATGCGCTCGCTACCACCTACAGACAGATATGTAGCTCTGCCATACGCATGCTGCTATTCTTTATTAGACAGAGTAGGGATTGTTACTGTGAGTACAGGACCCGTTCCATCACTTAATTCTGCCAGACATTATACGGAAACAATGTGAACGGCATCGATAGGACGGAGCCAATGCTCATCGAACCGGGCCTCGATCCATACCGACCCTGTGCAGAACTATTGGGACTGGGAAGACTGATTTACTAATTCCTTTATACCAGTTCACATCGTATTCCTCCCTATCTTGGATTGATTTTTCCCTAAAAAAGGGGATAATGATCGTGATACACTGGGGGTTTTTTTGTGGGTTTTTTGCTCAGAATTGGGGGTTTTGCTTTAGGTGATCTATTTTTGCATCACCTTATTTTTTTATCTAGATTAATATTAAAAGCTAAGTTTTATATCTTGCTACTGCTCCCTTTAACATTGTAGTCATTACTACTGCAGTAGAATGTGGGAGGGGTCAAAGATCAAAAACAACCCCCCCCCACCACAGGCACAATTCTTTAGTTAACCCGACTCCCCCCACCCATTCTAAACTCCTCACCCAGACACCCCCGACTCCTCACCCAGACACCCCCGACTCCTCACCCAGACACCCCCGACTCCTCACCCAGACACCCCCGACTCCTCACCCAGACACCCCCGACTCCTCACCCAGACACCCCCGACTCCTCACCCAGACACCCCCGACTCCTCACCCAGACACCCCCGACTCCTCACCCAGACACCCCCGACTCCTCACCCAGACACCCCCGACTCCTCACCCAGACACCCATCAGTTGCCCTCAGATTAATCCTCACCCCCATATGCTCAGGGAGCTTGATGTGACATGGTGTCTCACCTGATACTGATCTTCTCCCAGGTCGGAGTCGTCCTAAATAGAACAAGTCTTTTACTGTCATCGGTCAAAGCAAAATAGTCCCCAGAAGATGAGAAAGCGGCAGCCAGAATCTTATCCGAGGCGATGGTGGGCGGGTCCTGTCTGCTGGGCGAGAGGACACAGGCCGGAGTGACAAAAGGGAAGCCCCACAGGAAGGGAGGAAACCCCCAGGTGACCACACTCACCCTTCAGCTGGAAGTCTCTGCTCCAGATCACCACAATCAAAGATGAAGAACGAGTCCTTGGACCTGGAAAAGACAAGACAAAGTCAGGCCTGGGGAACTAAGAGGAGCTCATTTATATCCCTCCACCAACTTGACGTACCTGATCCTGCCCCCCAGCAGGCGGCTGCCCCCCGCCACAATCAGCTTCCCAGCCCTCAGCCTCAGCATCATGGAGGTCCACAGATCTGCGAGAGTAGGTGTTCTATATGGTTATATAGTCTGCACACGGTATATAGCTACTACCCCACACACACAGGGCGCCGTATACACCGACAAGCCATAACATTAACACCTCTCCCCCTCTCTGACCCCTCATGACCTCCAGGAGACCTCGAAGTGTCCTGTGGTCTTTGGTCTGCTACCATCAGATCATGTAAGCAGCTCAGTGCGGCCTCCATGGATCCGACAGATTGCGATCAGATTGAGATCGGTGGATCTGGCGGAGTGTCATTACCTTCATATTCGACACTGCGGTTGTGTATAATCCTGCGGAAAGAGAGAACTGCCATTAAGGGGCATCACTGCCATGAAGAGGGGACTTGTCTGCACCGTGGTCAGTAGGTCACACTAGCATATCACACTGCCTCTACCAGCCTGTCTTCTTCCCATAGTGCACCTGGTGCCATCTCTTCTCCAGGTAAGTGACGCACACACCTGGCCATCTACATGATGTAATGTGATTCCTCAGACCAGGCCGCCTTCTTCCCATAGTGCACCTGGTGCCATCTCTTCCTCAGGTAAGTGACACACACACACCCGGCCGTCCACATGATGTAATGTGATTCCTCAGACCAGACCGCCTTCTTCCCATAGTGCACCTGGTGCCATCTCTTCCCCAGGTAAGTGACACACACACCTGGCCATCTACATGATATAATGTGATTCCTCAGACCAGGCCGCCTTCTTCCCATAGTGCACCTGGTGCCATCTCTTCCCCAGGTAAGTGACGCACACACACCTGGCCATCCACATGATGTAATGTGATTCCTCAGACCAGGCCGCCTTCTTCCCCAGGTAAGTGACACACACACACCTGGCCGTCCACATGATGTAATGCGATTCCTCAGACCAGACCGCCTTCTTCCCATAGTGCACCTGGTGCCATCTCTTCCCCAGGTAAGTGACACACACACCTGGCCATCTACATGATATAATGTGATTCCTCAGACCAGGCCGCCTTCTTCCCATAGTGCACCTGGTGCCATCTCTTCCCCAGGTAAATGACGCACACACACACCTGACCATCCACATGATGTAATGTGATTCCTCAGACCAGACACCTTCTTCCCATAGTGCACCTGGTGCCATCTCTTCCCCAGGTAAGTGACGTACACACCCGGCCGTCCACATGATGTAATGTGATTCCTCAGACCAGGCCGCCTTCTTCCCATAGTGCACCTGGTGCCATCTCTTCCCCAGGTAAATGACGCACACACACACCTGGCCATCCACATGATGTAATGTGATTCCTCAGACCAGGCCGCCTTCTTCCCATAGTGCACTTAGTGCCATCTCTTCCCCAGGTAAGTGACGCACACACACCCGGCCATCCATATGATGCAATGTGATTCCTCAGATCAGGCCGCCTTCTTCCCATAGTGCACCTGGTGCCATCTCCTCCTCAGGTAAGTGATGCACACACACCCGGCCATCCACATGATGTAATGTGATTCCTCAGACCAGGCCGTCTTCTTCCCATAGTGCACCTGGTGCCATCTCTTCCCCAGGTAAGTGACGTACACACACTTGGCCGTCCACATGATGTAATGTGATTCCTCAGACCAGGCCGCCTTCTTCCCATAGTGCACCTGGTGCCATCTCTTCCCCAGGTAAGTGACGCACACACCCGGCCGTCCACATGATGTAATGTGATTCCTCAGACCAGGCCGCCTTCTTCCCATAGTGCACCTGGTGCCATCTCTTCCCCAGGTAAGTGACGTACACACACCCGGCCGTCCACATGATGTAATGTGATTCCTCAGACCAGGCCGCCTTCTTCCCATAGTGCACTTAGTGCCATCTCTTCCCCAGGTAAGTGACGCACACACACCTGGCCATCCATATGATGCAATGTGATTCCTCAGATCAGGCCGCCTTCTTCCCATAGTGCACCTGGTGCCATCTCTTCTCCAGGTAAGTGACGCACACACACCCGGCCGTCCACATGATGTAATGTGATTCCTCAGTCCAGGCCGCCTTCTTCCCATAGTGCACCTGGTGCCATCTCTTCTCCAGGTAAGTGAATGGTCTCAGCAGTAGATGTGGCTTATACTGCTCTGACCAGGGATTTGCTGCAGAAAGGAAGATGATGTCAGGGGCGACCATCACTTTGACCAGAGAACAGGAGACAAGTGCCTCCATTAGAGCATCACATTGATAACTTCCCGGTTCTTCTCTGGATAGCTTTATCTAGTCCAATAAAGAGAACAATAGAGCGATCATACAGTATCCCTATTCTACACCTACTATTAACACGAGGACTACCCTGCAGATAATATCCCCACACAGCAGCAGTAAATTGACAACGAGTTACCGATCTACGTTTATAATAGTTTTTTGTTAATTTCTACATTTCAAAAGCACAGCTTTATTTTCCTGTCACAGTATTGGGCTTATTTTATGCAGGACGAGTTGTATTATTGATACCACCATTTTGGGGTCCATCAGGGTATTGTATAACAATCCCACTACTGCTGCGAAACGATTCAGTGGGACAGTAGAGAAGAGATCGCTTTGTGCCGCCATGTTCTGACACCCATCACATCTTTAGCGCTCCACTGGCGGTGAGGCAAATATTTTGTGGGGTGAGCGGTAGTTTTTATTGACACCATTTTGGCGACATTGGATCTTTTGATTCTTTTTTTAGCCATTTTTCGGGGAAGAAAAGTTGCCCAAAAAAGACATATCTGGCATCAGAATCAATCGGTGCGGACACAAACCCTTCCCAAATAATGTGCAAATGTAAAATGTGCCACTAACAGTAGAAAGTGACAACGTGTGAAGGTAATAAGAGTCCCTCAGGTCATAAAAACAGCAGGTGGTACCCTGCAGATCGCAAGGACTTCTCCAGATACTAGAGATCCCAACGATGGAGGGTCAGATCACAATCATCATGATCACCATAACCATCACAATCCATCACCAGATAAGGGGGCGTGCGATGGGCACCGAGTGGAACCAAGTTAGGCCAATCTCTTCATGGGCGCACCCACTCTTTCGCCGTTCATCGTGTATCATAGAAGGTACATAGACGATTTCTTCATGTGGAAAGGCACAAAGAGACGCCCTCGACTGTAGAAGAACAGAACAGCAGCTCCCAGGGCATCCATTTGTGCCCAAACTTTTCTAGAGATGAAATTGTTTTCCTAGACGTCGCACTATGTCCGTCCGACAATAACATAACTGGATCCAGAACGCACTTTATACAAGTCGACAAGCCGCGATTTCCACAGCAGCCGCTACCACAAACGGCTAAAGAATCTACCAGATGGACAATACCGCCGGATGAGAAAAAAACAACTGAAGAGGTCACCAAACGAGCCAAAATCCTACAAAAAAGATTGAAAGATAAAAAAATACCCCAAATTCTATCCACAGCAAAAAAAATAAAAACTGTCTCGACTCAAAATGACGGCCTAACGGGGAGTAAAAAACCAACCAATAAAAACAAAGATCAATTGAAACACAACTTTATTACCACCGATAACACCGCTCGTAACAAAATAACCAAAAAACTGGAACATTCTACTGAAAGACCCCTATACTGAAAAAAAGATTACCAAAGAAAGCAAATATCACTGAAGAACAGAGCCCTAAAAACATCTCCGCACAGAGTAAAACACGTCCACAAATCCTCGGGATCGACCGATTATCAGATTTACCGAAGTTATCAGCCGATATTCATGATTTTCTAAGTTATCGGTATCGGCATCTAACCTTGCCGAGGACCACCCCACTAGAAGCCGAGAACCACCCCACTAGAGGCCGAGGACCCCCCCACTAGAGGCCGAGGACCCCCCCACTAGAGGCAGAGGACCCCCCCCACTAGAGGCCGAGGACCCCCCCCACTAGAGGCCGAGGACCCCCCCCACTAGAGGCCGAGGACCCCCCCCACTAGAGGCCGAGGACCCCCCCCACTAGAGGCCGAGGACCCCCCCCACTAGAGGCCGAGGACCCCCCCCACTAGAGGCCGAGGACCCCCCTACTAGAGGCCGAGGACCCCCCTACTAGAGGCAGAGGACCCCCCCCACTAGAGGCAGAGGACCCCCCCACTAGAGGCCGAGGACCCCCCCCACTAGAGGCCGAGGACCCCCCCACTAGAGGCCGAGGACCCCCCCACTAGAGGCCGAGGACCCCCCCACTAGAGGCCGAGGACCCCCCCACTAGAGGCCGAGAACCACCCCACTAGAGGCCGAGAACCACCCCACTAGAGGCCGAGAACCACCCCACTAGACTGAGAGCCTGGGATGTGCTGTTATATTGCCTGTATATTATATATTTACACAATGTTTCATTTAGCTTTTATCTCTGTTACTAAATGTATCTGTGGATGAACCTGTCAATCTAATGATGTCGTTTTCGGTTTTTCTGTGTAAATTCTGGTGTGTGCCTCTCCTCTGGGTCAGCCTGAAGAAGTGGCAGAGAAACGTGTAAAGATCAGCCTGAAGAAGCAGACGGCGTAGCGGTAAAACACGTAAAGGTCAGCCTGAGGAGGCCGACGGAGCGGCAGTGAAACGCATAAAGGCCAGCCTGAGGAGGCCGACGGAGCGGCAGTGAAACACGTAAATGCTAGCCCTAAGAAG
This sequence comes from Bufo bufo, assembly GCF_905171765.1. Lineage (NCBI taxonomy): Eukaryota > Metazoa > Chordata > Amphibia > Anura > Bufonidae > Bufo > Bufo bufo. Next base: position 911,758 of record NC_053391.1, read on the forward strand.
CCAGCGGAGCAGCGATAAAACACATAAAGGTCAGCCTGAGGAGGAGGACGGAGCGGCAGTGAAACGCGTAAAGGCCAGCCTGAGGAGGAGGACGGAGCGGCAGTGAAACGCGTAAAGGTCAGCCTGAGGAGGAGGACGGAGCGGCAGTGAAACGCGTAAAGGTCAGCCTGAGGAGGAGGACGGAGCGGCAGTGAAACGCGTAAAGGCCAGCCTGAGGAGGAGGACGGAGCGGCAGTGAAACGCGTAAAGGTCAGCCTGAGGAGGAGGACCGAGCGGCAGTGAAACACGTAAAGGCCAGCCTGAGGAGGAGGACCGAGCGGCAGTGAAACACATAAAGGCCAGCCTGAGGAGGAGGACGGAGCGGCAGTGAAACGCCTAAAGGTCAGCCTGAGGAGGCCGACGGAGCGGCAGTGAAACGCCTAAAGGTCAGCCTGAGGAGGCCGACGGAGCGGCAGTGAAACACGTAAAGGTCAGCCTGAGGAGGAGGACGGAGCGGCCGTGAAACACGTAAAGGTCAGCCTGAGGAGGAGGACGGAGCGGCAGTGAAACATGTAAAGGTCAGCCTGAGGAGGAGGACGGAGCGGCAGTGAAACACGTAAAGGCCAGCCTGAGGAGGCCGACGGAGCGGCCGTGAAACACGTAAAGGCCAGCCTGAGGAGGAGGATGGAGCGGCAGTGAAACACGTTAAGGCCAGCCTGAGGAGGCCGACGGAGCGGCAGTGAAACACGTAGCTAAACTAAGACCCGATCACTTTGTTTATGTTTCTAGTTTTACAGTAAAATAAAGTGCGGGTCTGTCTTGGCGCCCGGCAGGACCGACCTCTGATCATCGGGACCTATTCTGATGTCCGCGGCAGAAGGGAGCGGCACCGACACCGCACAAGTTACTCCACATACTCTTCCCAGCGTTGGGTCCAGCGAGCACAACCTTATCTGGTGGTTTCCGATCCGCGACAAATTATGGGCCGAAAAACTGCTCATACACAAGGGTTAGGGGGCACTATTATGGTGAGGAGGGGATTATTATTGGGGGACACTATTATGGTGAGGAGGTGATTATTATTGGGGGACACTATTATGGTGAGGGGGTGATTATTATTGGGGGACACTATTATGGTGAGGGGGTGATTATTATTGGGGGACACTATTATGGTGAGGGGGTGATTATTATTGGGGGACACTATTATGGTGAGGGGGTGATTATTATTGGGGACACTATTATGGTGAGGAGGTGATTATTATTGGGAGGACACTTATGGTGAGGGGGTGAATATTATTGGGGACACTTATGGTGAGGAGGGGATTATTATTGGAGGACACTATTATGGTGAGGAGGTGATTATTATTGGGCGCACTATTATGGTGAGGGGGGGGATTATTATTAGGGACACTATTATGGTGAGGAGGTGATTATTATTGGGGGACACTATTATGGTGAGAAGGGGATTATTATTGGGGGACACTATTATGGTGAGGAGGGGATTATTATTGGGGGACACTATTATGGTGAGGAGGTTATTATTATTGGGGGCACTATTATGGTGAGGAGGTGATTATTATTGGGGACACTATTATGGTGAGGAGGTGATTATTATTGGAGGACACTATTATGGTGAGGGAGGTGATTATTATTGGAGGACACTATTATGGTGAGGAGGTAATTATTATTGGGGGACACTATTATGGTGAGGAGGGGATTATTATTGGGGACACTATTATGGTGAGGAGGTGATTATTATTGGAGGACACTATTATGGTGAGGAGGTGATTATTATTGGGGGACACTATTATGGTAAGGGGGTGATTATTATTGGGGACACTATTATGGTGAGGAGGTGATTATTATTGGGGGACACTATTATGGTGAGGAGGTGATTATTATTGGGGACACTATTATGGTGAGGAGGGGATTATTATTGGGGGACACTATTATGGTGAGGAGGGGATTATTATTGGGGACACTATTATGGTGAGGAGGTGATTATTATTGGGGACACTATTATGGTGAGGAGGGGATTATTATTGGAGGACACTATTATGGTGAGGAGGTGATTATTATTGGGGGACACTATTATGGTGAGGAGGTGATTATTATTGGGGACACTATTATGGTGAGGAGGGGATTATTATTGGGGGACACTATTATGGTGAGGAGGGGATTATTACTGGGGGACACTATTATGGTGAGGGGGGTGATTATTATTGGGGGACACTATTATGGTGAGGGGGGTATTATTATTGGAGGACACTATTATGGTGAGGAGGTGATTATTATTGGAGGACACTATTATGGTGAGGAGGGGATTATTATTGGGGACACTATTATGGTGAGGAGGTGATTATTATTGGAGGACACTATTATGGTGAGGGGGGTGATTATTATTGGAGGACACTATTATGGTGAGGGGGGTGATTATTATTGGGGACACTATTATGGTGAGGAGGTGATTATTATTGGGGGACACTATTATGGTGAGGAGGTGATTATTATTGGGGGACACTATTATGGTGAGGAGGTGATTATTATTGGGGACACTATTATGGTGAGGAGGTGATTATTATTGGGGACACTATTATGGTGAGGAGGGGATTATTATTGGGGACACTATTATGGTGAGGGGGGGATTATTATTGGGGGACACTATTATGGTGAGGAGGTGATTATTATTGGAGGACACTATTATGGTGAGGAGGGGATTATTATTGGGGGACACTATTATGGTGAGGAGGTGATTATTATTGGAGGACACTATTATGGTGAGGGGGTGATTATTATTGGGGACACTATTATGGTGAGGGGGTGATTATTATTGGGGACACTATTATGGTGAGGAGGGGATTATTATTGGGGACACTATTATGGTGAGGGGGGGATTATTATTGGGGGACACTATTATGGTGAGGAGGTGATTATTATTGGGGGACACTATTATGGTGAGGAGGTGATTATTATTGGGGACACTATTATGGTGAGGGGGTGATTATTATTGGGGACACTATTATGGTGAGGGGGTGATTATTATTGGAGGACACTATTATGGTGAGGAGGTGATTATTATTGGGGACACTATTATGGTGAGAGGGGATTATTATTGGGGGACACTTATGGTGAGGGGGTGATTATTATTGGAGGACACTTATGGTGAGGGGGTGATTATTATTGGGGGACACTATTATGGTGAGGAGGGGATTATTATTGGGGACACTATTATGGTGAGGAGGGGATTATTATTGGGGGACACTATTATGGTGAGGGGGTGATTATTATTGGGGACACTATTATGGTGAGGAGGTGATTATTATTGGGAGGACACTTATGGTGAGGGGGTGAATATTATTGGGGACACTTATGGTGAGGAGGGGATTATTATTGGGCGCACTATTATGGTGAGGGGGGGATTATTATTAGGGACACTATTATGGTGAGGAGGTGATTATTATTGGGGGACACTTATGGTGAGAAGGGGATTATTATTGGGGGACACTATTATGGTGAGGAGGGGATTATTATTGGGGGACACTATTATGGTGAGGAGGTTATTATTATTGGGGGCACTATTATGGTGAGGAGGTGATTATTATTGGAGGACACTATTATGGTGAGGAGGTAATTATTATTGGGGGACACTATTATGGTGAGGAGGGGATTATTATTGGGGACACTATTATGGTGAGGAGGTGATTATTATTGGAGGACACTATTATGGTGAGGAGGTGATTATTATTGGGGGACACTATTATGGTAAGGGGGTGATTATTATTGGGGACACTATTATGGTGAGGAGGTGATTATTATTGGGGGACACTATTATGGTGAGGAGGTGATTATTATTGGGGACACTATTATGGTGAGGAGGGGATTATTATTGGGGGACACTATTATGGTGAGGAGGGGATTATTATTGGGGACACTATTATGGTGAGGGGGGTGATTATTATTGGGGGACACTATTATGGTGAGGGGGGTGATTATTATTGGGGACACTATTATGGTGAGGAGGGGATTATTATTGGGGACACTATTATGGTGAGGAGGGGATTATTATTGGAGGACACTATTATGGTGAGGAGGTGATTATTATTGGGGACACTATTATGGTGAGGAGGGGATTATTATTGGGGGACACTATTATGGTGAGGAGGGGATTATTATTGGGGGACACTATTATGGTGAGGGGGGTGATTATTATTGGGGGACACTATTATGGTGAGGGGGGTGATTATTATTGGGGACACTATTATGGTGAGGAGGGGATTATTATTGGGGGACACTATTATGGTGAGGGGGGTGATTATTATTGGGGGACACTATTATGGTGAGGGGGGTGATTATTATTGGGGACACTATTATGGTGAGGAGGTGATTATTATTGGAGGACACTATTATGGTGAGGAGGGGATTATTATTGGGGGACACTATTATGGTGAGGAGGTGATTATTATTGGAGGACACTATTATGGTGAGGAGGTGATTATTATTGGAGGACACTATTATGGTGAGGGGGGTGATTATTATTGGAGGACACTATTATGGTGAGGGGGGTGATTATTATTGGGGACACTATTATGGTGAGGAGGTGATTATTATTGGGGGACACTATTATGGTGAGGAGGTGATTATTATTGGGGGACACTATTATGGTGAGGAGGTGATTATTATTGGGGACACTATTATGGTGAGGAGGTGATTATTATTGGGGACACTATTATGGTGAGGAGGGGATTATTATTGGAGGACACTATTATGGTGAGGAGGGGATTATTATTGGGGGACACTATTATGGTGAGGAGGTGATTATTATTGGGGACACTATTATGGTGAGGAGGGGATTATTATTGGAGGACACTATTATGGAGAGGAGGTGATTATTATTGGGGACAGTATTATGGTGAGGAGGTGATTATTATTGGAGGACACTATTATGGTGAGGAGGGGATTATTATTGGAGGACACTATTATGGTGAGGGGGTGATTATTATTGGGGGACACTATTATGGTGAGAGGGGATTATTATTGGAGGACACTATTATGGTGAGGAGGTGATTATTATTGGGGACACTATTATGGTGAGGGGGGATTATTATTGGGGGACACTATTATGGTGAGGAGGTGATTATTATTGGGGACACTATTATGGTGAGGAGGTGATTATTATTGGGGGACACTATTATGGTGAGGAGGTGATTATTATTGGGGGACACTATTATGGTGAGGGGGGATTATTATTGGGGGACACTATTATGGTGAGGAGGTGATTATTATTGGGGACACTATTATGGTGAGGAGGTGATTATTATTGGAGGACACTATTATGGTGAGGAGGTGATTATTATTGGAGGACACTATTATGGTGAGGAGGTGATTATTATTGGGGGACACTATTATGGTGAGGAGGGGATTATTATTGGAGGACACTATTATGGTGAGGAGGGGATTATTATTGGGGGACACTATTATGGTGAGGAGGTGATTATTATTGGGGACACTATTATGGTGAGGAGGTGATTATTATTGGGGGACACTATTATGGTGAGGAGGGGATTATTATTGGGGGACACTATTATGGTGAGGGAGGTGATTATTATTGGGGACACTATTATGGTGAGGAAGGGATTATTATTGGGGGCACTATTATGGAGAGGAGGTGATTATTATTGGAGGACACTATTATGGTGAGGGGGGATTATTATTGGGGGACACTATTATGGTGAGGAGGTGATTATTATTGGGGACACTATTATGGTGAGGAGGTGATTATTATTGGAGGACACTATTATGGTGAGGAGGTGATTATTATTGGAGGACACTATTATGGTGAGGAGGTGATTATTATTGGGGGACACTATTATGGTGAGGAGGGGATTATTATTGGAGGACACTATTATGGTGAGGAGGTGATTATTATTGGGGACACTATTATGGTGAGGAGGTGATTATTATTGGGGACACTATTATGGTGAGGAGGTGATTATTATTGGGGGACACTATTATGGTGAGGAGGGGATTATTATTGGGGGACACTATTATGGTGAGGGAGGTGATTATTATTGGGGACACTATTATGGTGAGGAAGGGATTATTATTGGGGGACACTATTATGGTGAGGAGGTGATTATTATTGGGGGACACTATTATGGTGAGGAGGTGATTATTATTGGGGACACTATTATGGTGAGGAGGTGATTATTATTGGGGGCACTATTATGGTGAGGAGGTGATTATTATTGGGGGACACTATTATGGAGAGGAGGTGATTATTATTGGGGGACACTATTATGGTGAGGAGGTGATTATTATTGGGGACACTATTATGGTGAGGAGGTGATTATTATTGGGGGCACTATTATGGTGAGGAGGTGATTATTATTGGGGGACACTATTATGGTGAGGAGGTGATTATTATTGGGGGCACTATTATGGTGAGGAGGTGATTATTATTGGAGGACACTATTATGGTGAGGAGGTGATTATTATTGGAGGACACTATTATGGTGAGGAGGTGATTATTATTGGGGGACACTTATGGTGAGGAGGTGATTATTATTGGGGGACACTATTATGGTGAGGAGGTGATTATTATTGGAGGACACTATTATGGTGAGGAGGTGATTATTATTGGAGGACACTATTATGGTGAGGAGGTGATTATTATTGGAGGACACTATTATGGTGAGGAGGTGATTATTATTGGGGACACTATTATGGTGAGGAGGTGATTATTATTGGAGGACACTATTATGGTGAGGAGGTGATTATTATTGGAGGACACTATTATGGTGAGGAGGTGATTATTATTGGGGACACTATTATGGTGAGGAAGGGATTATTATTGGGGGACACTATTATGGTGAGGAGGTGATTATTATTGGAGGACACTATTATGGTGAGGATGTGATTATTATTGGGGACACTATTATGGAGAGGAGGTGATTATTATTGGGGGACACTATTATGGTGAGGAGGTGATTATTATTGGGGACACTATTATGGTGAGGAGGGGATTATTATTGGAGGACACTATTATGGTGAGGAGGTGATTATTATTGGAGGACACTATTATGGTGAGGAGGTGATTATTATTGGGGGACACTTATGGTGAGGAGGGGATTATTATTGGGGGACACTATTATGGTGAGGAGGTGATTATTATTGGAGGACACTATTATGGTGAGGAGGTGATTATTATTGGGGGACACTATTATGGTGAGGAGGTGATTATTATTGGGGGACACTATTATGGTGAGGAGGGGATTATTATTGGGGGACACTATTATGGTGAGGAGGTGATTATTATTGGAGGACACTATTATGGTGAGGAGGTGATTATTATTGGGGGACACTATTATGGTGAGGAGGTGATTATTATTGGGGGACACTATTATGGTGAGGAGGGGATTATTATTGGGGGACACTATTATGGTGAGGAGGTGATTATTATTGGGGGACACTATTATGGTGAGGAGGGGATTATTATTGGAGGACACTATTATGGTGAGGAGGTGATTATTATTGGAGGACACTATTATGGTGAGGAGGGGATTATTATTGGAGGACACTATTATGGTGAGGAGGTGATTATTATTGGGGGACACTATTATGGTGAGGAGGTGATTATTATTGGGGGACACTATTATGGTGAGGAGGGGATTATTATTGGGGGACACTATTATGGTGAGGAGGTGATTATTATTGGGGGACACTATTATGGTGAGGGGGTGATTATTATTGGAGGACACTATTATGGTGAGGAGGTGATTATTATTGGAGGACACTATTATGGTGAGGAGGTGATTATTATTGGAGGACACTATTATGGTGAGGAGGTGATTATTATTGGGGGACACTATTATGGTGAGGAGGTGATTATTATTGGGGGACACTATTATGGTGAGGAGGGGATTATTATTGGGGGACACTATTATGGTGAGGAGGTGATTATTATTGGGGGACACTATTATGGTGAGGGGGTGATTATTATTGGGGGACACTATTATGGTGAGGAGGTGATTATTATTGGGGGACACTATTATGGTGAGGAGGGGATTATTATTGGGGGACACTATTATGGTGAGGAGGTGATTATTATTGGGGGACACTATTATGGTGAGGAGGGGATTATTATTGGGGGACACTATTATGGTGAGGAGGGGATTATTATTGGAGGACACTATTATGGTGAGGAGGTGATTATTATTGGGGGACACTATTATGGTGAGGGGGGGATTATTATTGGGGACACTATTATGGTGAGGAGGTGATTATTATTGGGGGACACTATTATGGTGAGGAGGTGATTATTATTGGGGGACACTATTATGGTGAGGAGGGGATTATTATTGGAGGACACTATTATGGTGAGGAGGTGATTATTATTGGGGGACACTATTATGGTGAGGGGGGGATTATTATTGGGGGACACTATTATGGTGAGGAGGTGATTATTATTGGGGGACACTATTATGGTGAGGGGGTGATTATTATTGGGGACACTATTATGGTGAGGAGGTGATTATTATTGGGGGACACTATTATGGTGAGGAGGTGATTATTATTGGGGGACACTATTATGGTGAGGAGGTGATTATTATTGGGGACACTATTATGGTGAGGAGGTGATTATTATTGGGGACACTATTATGGTGAGGAGGTGATTATTATTGGGGACACTATTATGGTGAGGAGGTGATTATTATTGGGGGACACTTTTAAGGTGAGGAGGTGATTATTATTGGGGGACACTATTATGGTGAGGAGGTGATTATTATTGGGGACACTATTATGGTGAGGAGGGGATTATTATTGGAGGACACTATTATGGAGAGGAGGTGATTATTATTGGGGACAGTATTATGGTGAGGAGGTGATTATTATTGGGGACACTATTATGGTGAGGAGGGGATTATTATTGGGGACACTATTATGGTGAGGAGGTGATTATTATTGGGGGACACTATTATGGTGAGGAGGGGATTATTATTGGGGGACACTATTATGGTGAGGAGGGGATTATTATTGGGGGACACTATTATGGTGAGGGGGGTATTATTATTGGAGGACACTATTATGGTGAGGAGGTGATTATTATTGGGGGACACTATTATGGTGAGGAGGGGATTATTATTGGGGGACACTATTATGGTGAGGGGGGTATCATTATTGGGGGGCACCATCACACAAGGCACGCGGACTGCACACAGCGCCCTCTCTCGGCCGCAGCCAATCACACTCCAACTCTCATGCGGTACAGCACACGCTGAAGATAAAAGCAGCAATCTGATTGGCGACGAGCTCCGCAGTCCGGACGTTCTTACCTAGTCACGAGCTGTCAGCGCGCAGCACACGTGTGGACTCCTAGTCCAGTAATTGTGACGTCATCACTGAGCGCCAGCAGTAGGAGACTATCTCCTCTTATAAACACGGGGGAGGCTCTGGGAAAATGGCGGCCGAAGTGGGCGGGGTATCAGTTTGACCTCTTGTGTTTGTCATTCCCTGTGAGTGAGGATAGAATGGCGGCGGCGCTGAGAGCAGTGGGGAGGATGAAGGTAAAGAGTCCGCGGGCCCCGAGTGTATCCCCCGTGTGATGAGAGACTGCGTGTGATATGTCTGACCCCTCCCCCCGTGTGATATGTCTGACTCCTCCCCCCGTGTGTTAGGTCTGATATATAATATAACATGACAGGAGGTGGATATACTGAAATCTTGTAGGTGGAGGGAAGAAAACATACAAGAATATAATAATCTGGTTGCAGAAGTCTGCGCACCCTAAACTAATACTTTGTTGAAGCCCCTTTTGATGTTATTCCAGCCTCAGTCTGTTTGGGTCTGAGTCTATCAGCATGGCCCTCTTCAGATCACCCCACAGATTGCGAGGGCATCTCCTGGGCACAGCCCTCTTCAGATCACCCCACAGATTGCGAGGGTATCTCCTGGGCACAGCCCTCTTCAGATCACCCCACAGATTGCGAGGGCATCTCCTGGGCACAGCCCTCTTCAGATCACCCCACAGATTGCGAGGGTATCTCCTGGGCACAGCCCTCTTCAGATCACCCCACAGATGGCGAGGGCATCTCCTGGGCACAGCCCTCTTCAGATCACCCCACAGATTGCGAGGGTATCTCCTGGGCACAGCCCTCTTCAGATCACCCCACAGATGGCGAGGGCATCTCCTGGGCACAGCCCTCTTCAGATCACCCCACAGATTGCGAGGGCATCTCCTGGGCACAGCTCTCTTCAGATCACCCCACAGACTGCGAGGGCATCTCCTGGGCACAGCCCTCTTCAGATCACCCCACAGACTGTGAGGGCATCTCCTGGGCACAGCCCTCTTCAGATCACCCCACAGATTGTGAGGGCATCTCCTGGGCACAGCCCTCTTCAGATCACCCCACAGATTGCGAGGGCATCTCCTGGGCACAGCCCTCTTCAGATCACCCCACAGATTGCGAGGGCATCTCCTGGGCACAGCCCTCTTCAGATCACCCCACAGATTGCGAGGGCATCTCCTGGGCACAGCCCTCTTCAGATCACCCCACAGATTGTGAGGGCATCTCCTGGGCACAGCCCTCTTCAGATCACCCCGCAGATTGCGAGGGCATCTCCTGGGCACAGCCCTCTTCAGATCACCCCACAGATTGCGAGGGTATCTCCTGGGCACAGCCCTCTTCAGATCACCCCACAGACTGTGAGGGCATCTCCTGGGCACAGCCCTCCTCAGATCACCCCACAGATTGTGAGGGCATCTCCTGGGCACAGCCCTCTTCAGATCACCCCACAGATTGCGAGGGCATCTCCTGGGCACAGCCCTCTTCAGATCACCCCACAGATTGCGAGGGCATCTCCTGGGCACAGCCCTCTTCAGATCACCCCACAGATTGCGAGGGCATCTCCTGGGCACAGCCCTCTTCAGATCACCCCACAGATTGCGAGGGCATCTCCTGGGCACAGCCCTCTTCAGATGACCCCACAGATTGCGAGGGCATCTCCTGGGCACAGCCCTCTTCAGATGACCCCACAGATTGCGAGGTCATCTCCTGGGCACGGCCCTCTTCAGATCACCTCACAGATTGCGAGGGCATCTCCTGGGCACGGCCCTCTTCAGATCACCCCACAGACTGCGAGGGCATCTCCTGGGCACAGCCCTCTTCAGATCACCCCACAGATTGCGAGGGCATCTCCTGGGCACAGCCCTCTTCAGATGACCCCACAGATTGCGAGGTCATCTCCTGGGCACAGCCCTCTTCAGATCACCCCACAGATTGCGAGGGCATCTCCTGGGCACGGCCCTCTTCAGATCACCCCACAGATTGCGAGGGCATCTCCTGGGCACAGCCCTCTTCAGATCACCCCACAGACTGCGAGGGCATCTCCTGGGCACAGCCCTCTTCAGATCACCCCACAGATTGCGAGGGCATCTCCTGGGCACAGCCCTCTTCAGATGACCCCACAGATTGCGAGGGCATCTCCTGGGCACAGCCCTCTTCAGATCACCCCACAGATTGCGAGGGCATCTCCTGGGCACGGCCCTCTTCAGATCACCCCACAGATTGCGAGGGCATCTCCTGGGCACAGCCCTCTTCAGATCACCCCACAGATTGCGAGGGTATCTCCTGGGCACAGCCCTCTTCAGATCACCCCACAGATTGCGAGGGTATCTCCTGGGCACAGCCCTCTTCAGATCACCCCACAGACTGCGAGGGCATCTCCTGGGCACAGCCCTCTTCAGATCACCCCACAGATTGCGAGGGTATCTCCTGGGCACAGCCCTCTTCAGATCACCCCACAGATGGCGAGGGCATCTCCTGGGCACAGCCCTCTTCAGATCACCCCACAGATTGCGAGGGCATCTCCTGGGCACAGCTCTCTTCAGATCACCCCACAGACTGCGAGGGCATCTCCTGGGCACAGCCCTCTTCAGATCACCCCACAGACTGTGAGGGCATCTCCTGGGCACAGCCCTCCTCAGATCACCCCACAGATTGTGAGGGCATCTCCTGGGCACAGCCCTCTTCAGATCACCCCACAGATTGCGAGGGCATCTCCTGGGCACAGCCCTCTTCAGATCACCCCACAGATTGCGAGGGCATCTCCTGGGCACAGCCCTCTTCAGATCACCCCACAGATTGCGAGGGCATCTCCTGGGCACAGCCCTCTTCAGATCACCCCACAGATTGCGAGGTCATCTCCTGGGCACAGCCCTCTTCAGATCACCCCACAGACTGCGAGGGCATCTCCTGGGCACAACCCTCTTCAGATCACCCCACAGATTGCGAGGGCATCTCCTGGGCACAGCCCTCTTCAGATCACCCCACAGACTGCGAGGGCATCTCCTGGGCACAGCCCTCTTCAGATCACCCCACAGACTGCGAGGGCATCTCCTGGGCACAGCCCTCTTCAGATCACCCCACAGATTGCGAGGGTATCTCCTGGGCACAGCCCTCTTCAGATCACCCCACAGACTGCGAGGGCATCTCCTGGGCACAGCCCTCTTCAGATCACCCCACAGATTGCGAGGGCATCTCCTGGGCACAGCCCTCTTCAGATCACCCCACAGATTGCGAGGGCATCTCCTGGGCACAGCCCTCTTCCGATCACCCCACAGATTGCGAGGGCATCTCCTGGGCACGGCCCTCTTCAGATCACCCCACAGACTGCGAGGGCATCTCCTGGGCACAGCCCTCTTCAGATCACCCCACAGACTGCGAGGGCATCTCCTGGGCACAGCCCTCCTCAGATCACCCCACAGGTTGCCAATCGGATTCAGGTCTGGGCCATTCCAAAGCTTTCCTCTTCTTCTGGTGAAGCCATTCCTTGGTGATTTGGATGTCTTCTTTGGGTCGTTGTCATGATGAGAGATGAAGTTCCCACCATCGCCATGTTCAGTAAAGTACCTTATTTCCTGCTGTCGTCTTCTTACTTTATTTCGTTTTGTCCTTTTGATAAAAAAAAGCCCCTTTTCTGTTATGCTAATGAAGCTCCAAGGTGCCCAGAGGGGCGTTTTTTTCCCTCTGCGGTGCCCAGTGACGCCCCCCTGCAGTGCCCAAGAACGCCTCCTGATCCTGAAATTACCTCCCACAGCCCCGGCAAACGGTTCCGCCCCCCCCCCCCCCCACGTCATCGTCTACCTTCAAGAAATGCCCCGTTCTTCTTCCTGTCGGCGGCCAGAAAACTTGCGCAGGCGCAGTACCGCCTGCGCGATCATCAAGCTCCTGAGGGCAACAGCCTCAAAAGTCTCACTGGGCATGCGCCGAGCCCTGTGATGTAATCTGAGCGCTGTTGCCCTTAGGAGCTTGATGATCGCGCAGGCGGTACTGCGCCTGCGCAAGTTTTCTGGCCGCCGACAGGAAGAAGAACGGGGCATTTCTTGAAGGTAGACGATGACGTGGCGAGGGGGTGGAATCGCTTGCCGGGGCTGTGGGAGGTAATTTCAGGATCAGGAGGCGTTCTTGGGCACTGCAGGGGGGCGTCACTGGGCACCGCAGAGGGAAAAAAACGCCCCTTTGGGCTCCTTGGAGCTTCATTAGCATAACATAAAAAGCGCTTGTAGCGGAGGGGTAGCACGATCCACAAGGTCTCCGCTGGTAGACAGGAAACAGGAGCAAGCTCTTACAAGAGCTTATACTCAGGGGAGTATTGTGATATAGCAATCCCCAAGAGTGTAGTTATCCCATCCCCCAAACAGGAGCCAAGACTTCATGAAGGTATAAAACAGTGGTCTGACTGTACTTCACGTACAGCCTCTTTTATTCACAAACCAAAAACATAGTACTGCCCACAGGGGTTTGAAATACAACCAATCAATATATTACAACACATACAATGTAAGTACAGCAACCAATCGTTCACGCCCCTAGGGGACCAGAAGGAAGACTGCGACACAGGACAGATATGTAGCAATTCAGGATACACAGACACAACACATCCCCACAATGCATCATGGTTTCCTCCTCTCTGCCCTGGAGACACCCGAGGAGTAATCCAATTATCTCTCAGGACAAAGGGAAATCACCAATACACATGTGGAACAACAGGACAGGAATCCCCACCCAAACACACAATGTCACACCCCTTACAGTAACCACAGACATTTAACATATTCCTACCTGAACCATATTACACAAAACATATATACGCTTGGTTCTTTAAAGTGGCATACACATATGCAATAACATCGTACATACAGGAATGACAATATACAGTGGCTAGGTTTGCCACAATGCTCCCCCAGAACCAAGCCGGCATACACAGTCTGATCCTAACAGATCGGCTTGGGGATGTCCGGAGGAGTACTCACGGATCACTTGTCAATGTCCGTTTGTCTGGATAACCCGTCAACGTTGCCGTTTTGCTTCCCAGGGCGGTAGTGGATGGTAAAGTCAAAAGGCTGCAACGCCAAACTCCAGCGCAGCAGCCGGGCATTGTCTCCTGCCACCCTGTTCAGCCACACCAACGGGTTGTGATCTGTGAGTAAAGAAAACGGTTGTCCGTACAAATAGGGTTGCAACTTTTTGAGGGCCCACATCACGGCCAGGCACTTCTTTTCGATGGCGGCGTAGCTCACTTCCCGGGGTAAAAGTTTCCTGCTTAAATAAGCCACTGGGTGCTCGCCGCCATCCGCTCCGACTTGGCTCAGTACTGCTCCCAATCCAAACCTAGAAGCGTCTGTATGAACGAGAAATCGTTTAGTTGGATCAGGAGCCGAAAGTACAGGAGAGTTAACAAGTGCCGTTTTGAGCTGTTGGAATGCATGTTCACACTCTGGGGCCCAGGTTACTATCTTGGGCAGGTTCTTGCGGGTTAAATCAGTGAGGGGTTTGGCCAGGGCGCTGTAGTTGGGTACAAATTTGCGATAATACCCTGCGGTACCTAGGAATGCTAAGACCTGTGTCTTGGTGCGAGGGGTGGGCCACTTGGCGACAGCCTCTATTTTGGCCGGCTCGGGTTTTTGTTGACCGCTTCCTACCCAGTGTCCTAAGAACTGGACCTCGGCCATCCCTATGTGGCACTTGCTGGGTTTGAGGGTCAACCCTGCTTCCCTAATCCGGTCTAGTACGGCTCCTATGTGGGTCAGATGTTCAGGCCAGGAGCAGCTAAAAATGGCGATATCGTCTAAGTAGGCGCAAGCTTACTTCTGAAACCCATCCAGTCGCCGATCCACCATCCTCTGAAAGGTAGCCGGGGCATTTTTCATCCCGAATGGCATGACTTTAAACTGGTACAGGCCAAACGGGGTGACAAACGCCGACTTAGGGGTGGCGTCCTCGGCTAGTGGAATTTGCCAGTACCCTTTGCACAGATCTATTGTGGTGAGGTACTGGCCTCTGGCCATTTTATCCAAGAGCTCGTCTATCCTGGGCATCGGGTAAACATCGGAGGTGGTTTTGTCGTTGAGCCTCCGGTAGTCTACGCAGAAGCGGGTCGTCCCGTTTCGGCACTAAAACTACTGGGGAGGCCCAAGGGCTCTCAGAGTGCTCTATCACTCCTAGCTGTAGCATCTCCTCAAGCTCTTTATGCATACTCCCTTTGACTGATTCGGGGATACGGTAGGCCGGTTGGCGAAGGGGAGTCTGGTCTAGGGTTTCTACCTTATGGGTGGCCAATGGGGTGTACCCGGGTAGGTTAGAGAAGGTGGCCCCTTTTTCCCTAATTAGGTTTTGGACTTGGGCACGTTCCTGTGCGCTTAGCCGCTCTCCTAACTGTATCTCTCCCAAATCTCCGTTCCGGCCCTCCTGATCTAGGAGGTCTGGGAGAGGTAAATTATCAAAGTCTTCGGCCACTGATGCGCAAATTGCGGTGACCTCTTCGGTCCGCTCCTGGTAAGGTTTGAGCATGTTTACGTGGAGCATGCGTTTGGCTGGGCCGATCACATAGGTGGTATCACATATTTGTTCTACCACCTTGTATGGGCCCTGCCAGGAAGCCTGCAGCTTGTCTTTGTGGACCGGTCGTAAGATTAATACCTTTTGCCCGACTTGAAAGCTGCGGTCCCTGGCTCCCCTATCGTACCATCGGCTCTGTCGCTGTTGGGCCGCCCGGAGGTTGTCGCGTACAGTCTGAGTTAGAGCCTCCAAGCGTTCCCTAAACTCCAGCACATATGGTACGATAGGTGTACCATTAATGGTCCCCTCCCCTTCCCAATGTTCTCGGATTAAATCGAGGGGGCCCCTCACTCTCCTTCCGAACAGAAGTTCGAAAGGGGAGAATCCGGTGGATTCTTGGGGTACTTGCCTATATGCAAACATTAAGTGGGGAAGGAACCTTTCCCAGTCTCTCTGGGTATCCATGAACGTACGGATCATCTGTTTGAGGGTGCCGTTAAAACGTTCACAGAGCCCGTTGGACTGGGGGTGATATGCGGAGTTCAAAATTTGTTGTACCCCACATATCTTCCAGAGCTGGTGCATTACTTCAGCGGTGAACTGAGTGCCCCTATCCGAAATAATCTCCCGGGGAAATCCCACGCGGGAGAATATTCGCATCAGGGCATCGGCCACCGTTTCAGCATGCACATTGGTCAAGGCCACTGCCTCAGGGTATCTGGTGGCGTAGTCTACCACCGTTAGAACGTATTTCTTGCCGGAAGGGCTGGGTTTAGCTAAGGGTCCTATTATATCTACTGCGACCCGGCTAAAGGGTTCCTCAATTATGGGTAGGGATCGTAGCCGGGCCTTGTATCGGTCACCCCTCTTCCCTACCCTTTGGCAGGTATCACAGGTCTGGCAATATCGCCGTACATCCTGGGAGATACCAGGCCAAAAGAAATTCTGGGTCAGCCGGTGTTTAGTACGACTGATCCCTAAGTGTCCGGACAGGGGTATGTCGTGTGCTATGCGCAGCAGTTCCAATCTATATTTCCGGGGGACAATTAATTGCTTCATGGGTATAGGGATCGCTCCGGCTATTACTTTTTCGGCTTGGCGGTATAGGAGTCCCTTTTCCCAAGTGTACCTTTCCCCTTCTAACCCTGCCTGATTTTTATCCACACGGTCTTTGTATAGCTGTAAGGAAGGGTCTAGGGCCACTTCTGACCCGAATTCTAGGGGGGACGCCCAGGGGGTGACATTAGGCATGGGGGGTACATTGCTTACCTGAGCCTCAGAGTGGTTAGGTGGTGCTGTGGTGCGAGCCTGTTGCCGGGTCACAACCGGATAAGCTTCATGGCTGATGGACTGGGGAACAAAAGCTGAAGTCAGCTCCCCCAGGTCGTTGCCCAAAATAACGTCTGCGGGTAAGTCCTGCATCAGGCCCACCTCCACATTCCCATTCCCTGCTCCCCAATTCAGGTGGACTTTGGCCGTGGGGATCTTGTAGATCGCTCCCCCTGCTACACGCACTGCTACACACTCTCCCGTGAGGTTGCCTTTGGGTACTAGGTGGTTGCGGACCAGCGTTATAGTAGCCCCAGAGTCTCGTAACCCCTGTACCTTTCTCCCCTCCATCTGTACCTCTTGTCGGTGCCCTTGGCGGTTCTCAGAGGCGGCTTGGATAGGGTTCACCTCATGTAGTGTGCCCAGGGGTTCCTCGGTGGAAGCTAGGACCTCGGGTACTCTGTAGGGTTCCGCTTGGGCACAATGAACCGCTGCCCGGTTGTTGGCTACCGGGGGGTTCCAGCTGGGCCGTGGTCGGTTGCGGGGACATTCCCGCTGCATATGTCCCTGTTGGTTACAGGTGTGGCATCGTATCGGGGGGGGCGAGCTTGATACCTGGGGGTGTAGGTGTTATTGCTTACCCCCGGGCGTGCTGGAACGGCTGTGTTTACGGTTGGTACTGGTGTGGTAGATCCATAGGTTGGTTTCGATTGAGTGCGCTGTTCCCTCCTGGTATCCTGGAACTCATCTGCTAGCTTGGCTGCGTCTTGTAGGGTGCGTGGCTTCCGATCCCGCACCCAATTTTGCAGGTGCGCGGGTATCCCGTCAAAGAACTGCTCCATTACCATGAGTTGGAACAGGTCTTCCAGGGTGTTAACTTGGGTGGCCTCCAACCACCCCTTTGCCGCTCGTTGTAGGCGGTGTGCCCATTCTGTGTGAGTGTCTCTGGCGGGCTTTTTAATGTCTCTGAACTTTAGTCGGTAGGCCTCGGAGGTAATCGCATACCTAGCTAAAATGGCCTGTTTTACCTTGGCATAGTTTGTACTGTCCTCGTCAGGTACGGCACGATATGCCTCTGCGGCGCGACCAGATAGTCTCCCTGCCAGTAGGGGTACCCGATCCTCCGCACTGATATTGTGCAACTGGCATAACCGTTTAAAATCCTGCAGGTAGTCATCTACTTCACCCTCCGTTTCCAAATAGCTCTTAAAAGCTTGGTAGGGAATTTTAGCTTTCCCTGGCAGGATGTTAACAGGCGTCGTGGCTCTTTCTCCAGTCTGCTGGTTCATCTGCGACCTCCGAAGCATGATGTATTCCTGCACATCTCCAAAAACTCTGTCAGCCATCTGGTCATATAGCGCTGGTGGAAGTAGAGCCATCCTGCTCCTGTATTCCTTCTCAGATTCTGTTGGCTCCTCCTCCCTTGGAGGTGCTGCAGCAGCCGCGGCTCTGTCTCCTTCCATTAGCTCTGCGATTAATATAACCTTTGTCTTGTTGCTGGCTACTGTTCCCCTTGCCTCCAGTAACTCTTTCAAAGTACTTCCTTTCAAAAGTGCATAATTCGTGCCCATTCACCGGCCGTTCGTGAGTTTCCACGTGTTCCCGGGTTCCGTTTTCAACCGAATGAGTAAACTCACGAATTGCTGCTTCCGTTCTTCTATTCGCTAGAATTCTGCCGAAAGTTGCTTTGCTGGGTAGTTGAAATCCCGTTGCTTGCCACCAATTGTAGCGGAGGGGTAGCACGATCCACAAGGTCTCCGCTGGTAGACAGGAAACAGGAGCAAGCTCTTACAAGAGCTTATACTCAGGGGAGTATTGTGATATAGAAATCCCCAAGAGTGTAGTTATCCCATCCCCCAAACAGGAGCCAAGACTTCATGAAGGTATAAAACAGGAACTCTCTATTATATTTATGCAGCTCCCCATCTGGTGTACACGCCCCTAGTGGACCAGAAGGAAGACTGCGACACAGGACAGATATGCAGCAACTCAGGATACACCGACACAACACATCCCCACAATGCATCATGGTTTCCTCCTCTCTGCCCTGGAGACACCCGAGGAGTAATCCCATTATCTCTCAGGACAAAGGGAAATCGCCAATACACATGTGGGAACAACAGGACAGAAATCACCACCCAAACACACAATGTCACACCCCCACAGCAAACACAGACATTTAACATATTCCCAGATAGCTCAAGTCTGAGTGCATATCATTAGGTGAATGCCGCTCAGAATATACAAATACAATACAATTAGCTATCTAGGTGCCCTCACATAACAACATACAATTGCATGAATGCTGGCGGTTTTCATGCAGCCAGCATAGCAACGTTACAGCCCACCTGAACCATATTACACAAAACATATATACGCTTGGTTCTTTAAAGTGGCATACACATATACAATAACATCGTACATACAGGAATGACAATATACAGTGGCTGGGTTTGCCACAGTTACTATTTTGGGCTCCTCCCTTTTCTCTGTCCTTCAGTACAGTGCACACATCCTATGTTTGGGGAGTGTTGGGATCATTATTGGGATTCACTTGTGACCCGGTGTCCACATCTCTGTCCAGCAGGTGCTGCTACTGCCGCGGATCTGTGTGACCTCAGTCCGGATGGAGAGTGGAGGTGAGAGACCCATCATCATATACCCCCCCACCTATAGACCCTGGTTCACTGCAGTATTGTCCCCTGATATCCGACCATGCCGTCTGTCCTCCAACCTTGGCACTTTTCAGGACTCTTCTTAGGAGAGAACCGGTGTGTGTGGACATTGATGTGGGGGGAGCCTCTGTTATGTAGACCAGTACCCTAATATGATCAGATCTCCGCACTGGTCTGGATACTGGAGGTACGGTGTGTGTGGACATTGATGTGGGGGGTGCCTCTGTTATCTAGACCAGATCAGATCTCGGCACTGATCTGGATACTGGAGATACGGTGTGTGTGGACATTGATGTGGGTGGTGCCTCTGTTATCTAGACCAGTACCCTAATATGATCAGATCTCAGCACTGGTCTGGATACTGGAGGTACGGTGTGTGTGGACATTGATGTGGATAGTGCCTCTGTTATCTAGACCAGTACCCTAATATGATCAGATCTCGGCACTGGTCTGGATACTGGAGGTACGGTGTGTGTGGACATTGATGTGGGGGGTGCCTCTGTTATCTAGACCAGTACCCTAATATGATCAGATGTCAGCACTGGTCTGGATACTGGAGGTACGGTGTGTGTGGACATTGATGTGGATAGTGCCTCTGTTATGTAGACCAGTACCCTAATATGATCAGATCTCGGCACTGGTCTGGATACTGGAGGTACGGTGTGTGTGGACATTGATGTGGGTGGTGCCTCTGTTATCTAGACCAGTACCCTAATATGATCAGATCTCCGCACTGGTCTGGATACTGGAGGTACGGTGTGTGTGGACATTGATGTGGGTGGTGCCTCTGTTATCTAGACCAGTACCCTAATATGATCAGATCTCGGCACTGGTCTGGATACTGGAGGTACGGTGTGTGTGGACATTGGTGTGGATGGTGCCTCTGTTATGTAGACCAGTACCCTCATATGATCAGATCTCGGCACTGGTCTGGATACTGGAGGTACGGTGTGTGTGGACATTGATGTGGGGGGTGCCTCTGTTATCTAGACCAGTACCCTAATATGATCAGATCTCGGCACTGGTCTGGATACTGGAGGTACGGTGTGTGTGGACATTGATGTGGGGGGTGCCTCTGTTATCTAGACCAGTACCCTAATATGATCAGATGTCAGCACTGGTCTGGATACTGGAGGTACGGTGTGTGTGGACATTGATGTGGATAGTGCCTCTGTTATGTAGACCAGTACCCTAATATGATCAGATCTCGGCACTGGTCTGGATACTGGAGGTACGGTGTGTGTGGACATTGATGTGGGGGGTGCCTCTGTTATCTAGACCAGTACCCTCATATGATGAGATCTCACCACTGGTCCGGATACTGGAGGTAATGTTTGTGTGTGGACATTGGTGTGGATGGTGCCTCTGTTATGTAGACCAGTACCCTCATATGATGAGATCTCAGCACTGGTCTGGATACTGGAGGTACGGTGTGTGTGGACATTGATGTGGGGGGTGCCTCTGTTATCTAGACCAGTACCCTCATATGATGAGATCTCACCACTGTTCCGGATACTGGAGGTAATGTTTGTGTGTGGACATTGGTGTGGATGGTGCCTCTGTTATGTAGACCAGTACCCTCATATGATGAGATCTCAGCACTGGTCTGGATACTGGAGGTACGGTGTGTGTGGACATTGATGTGGGGGGTGCCTCTGTTATCTAGACCAGTACCCTCATATGATGAGATCTCACCACTGGTCCGGATACTGGAGGTATGATGTCTGTGGACATTGATGTGGGTGGTGCCTCTGTTATGTAGACCGCTATCCTCATAGGATCAGATCTCAGGACTGGTCTGGATACTGGAGGTACGGTGTGTGTGGACATTGATATGGGTGGTGCCTCTCTTACATAGACCGCTATCCTCATAGGATCCGATCTTGGGACTGGTCTGGATACTGGAGGTACGGTGTGTGTGGTCATTGATGCAGATGGTGCCTCCCTTATGTAGACTAGTACCCTCATATAATCAGATCTCAGCACTGGTCTGGATATTGGGGGTATGGTGTGTGGAGATATATAGGGATGGTGACTCTTATCTAGACCACTACCCTCATATGGTAAGATCTCAGCATTGGTCTGGATACTGGACATGCGGTGTATGTGAAGATTGATGTGGATGGTGCCTCTCTTATGTAGACCAGTAGCCTCATATGATTAGATCTCAGCACAGAAGATTCAGACTTTCTGAAGAGTCCCCTATAAAGTCTGCACAGAAGTGAACAGATGTCAGTAAATGTAAAACAATAGATCACCCCCTATACAGAAAACCATGTGGGTGGGTTGTCAGTGTCGTCGTCACATGTAGCGCCTCATATGTGTGTGGTGAGATGTTATGTCTCTGATTCAGTTATGGACTGTACTTTTGGGTCCAGGGTCCAGACTTCCCCACCTTAGACCAGTAATACCATGTGTGCCTCAGATCTGAGCTCGCAGCTTCAACGACGTTTCCATGTGACTGCCCTATGACACTGGATGTCTCTTTCTCCTAGGTAAGGGCTCCCCTCCCACAGGAATCAGTAAGACACTGGTCTCATTTCCAGTGAAAATCTCTAATTTCCAGCAAGCAACCACAGGTGAGAATAGAAATGAGCCCCTCAGACCAGTGAAGGGTCTGCAGCAGTACGTGGCAGGGTTGGATGGACAGTTGGACAGAGAGATGGAGCTTAGACAGGAGGTCTCATACAGCAGTGGTCAGAGCGTGGATGAGATGTCTCACAAACAAGATGATTCCTCTTCCAGCTCAAGCTCTGACTCCAGCTCTGATTCTGAGGGTGAAGGGGAAGAGCCAGCCACTGATTTACATATAAGTAAAGAAGAAAGTAGTGAAGGACATCCAGGATTACCTCCAGCCACCCATAAAGTTCCCTCTAGTCCTGGTCACACAAGTCTGGAGAAGAAGAGCACAATACCCCTAGAGAAAATGGACCAGACAAGGACGGGAAGGGAGGACTTGCAAGAATTTGCCACAGCGGTGACCATAGAAGAGCAAAGTCTACAGACCTTTCCTCTACCTACAAAGAAGACCTTACCTGTAGCAGACAAAATGGAGGGACCAGATAGGGCAGTTTCTACTCAAGGAGCTTCATCCACAGCAGCTGCGGATTCTGAGGAGGCCAAAATCCAATTAACATCTAAGGAGCTTCCCGCAGGAGCAGTAGAGACGAAGATTCTATTAACTACAACATCTAAGGAACTTCCACCAGGAGCAGTAGAGAATCCAGCACCCATGTCTGGAAAGACCCAGATCCTATCGACTACCACATCTGAGGAGCCTCTCACAGGAATAGTAGAGATGCCAGCAACCATGTCTGGAAAGACCCAGATCCTATCAACTACAACATCTAAGGAACTTCCACCAGGAGCAGTAGAGATGCCAGCACCCATGTCTGGAAAGACCCAGATCCTATCGACTACAACATCTGAGGAGCTTCCAGTACAAAAGGAGGCGGCAGAGCTGCATGAATCATGTGAGGAGACATTTCTTCTACCCTTTGTTTCCTATCTTCTTGTTCCTGTGCGCAAAGGTATACTGCTCAGTCCACCATGTCTGTGGCCCCCGACTCTTCACCTTGGCTCCTGCTCCAGACCTGATGGACTAATATAAGAAAACAGGGACTCATAGATTCCTCCTCCTAAATGTTTTCACCGCTTCTTGCTGACTTGTCTCTGCATAGAGATGGCTTGCTTCCATGCTCCCCTCTTGTTCAGCTCCATCTCCTATCCCTCTTCCCTCTGTATGTCTCCCCTGCCCTGATACGGGTGTAGAGGCTCCTGCTTCCTTCTCCAGCTCACTCCCTGCAGTAGTGTATACAGGTCATGATCCTGGAGACTGGTACATACTAGTAGAAAGGAGATAGACGTCCATGCGGGATCATGGTTACTGCGTGACATCGTTGTCTGACGTTATAGGACCTGGATCTTCACCAGTTTATAGCATATCTTCTGTACTGTCCATAATAGGGGCCACATTCTGCAGCATTGCTCTTCTAATTACAAGGTAGGCGGACGGTGAGATTACAGAACATTCGTCTCCATGATGGCGGATGTTTCCTGTGTGAGGCGGACAGTGTGCTCCTACATTATCATCAGACGCTAAAAACGAATGTATGAAAGATGGAAGAATGGTTCAACGTCGGTGGCTCAGTGGTTAGCACTGGATTCGAATCTGACCAGGGACATCTGCAGGGAGCTTGTATGTTTGTGTGTTTCCTCCCACACTCCAAAAATATACAGATAGGTTCCTTTGAAATTGACACTAGTGTGTATTGGGGTCAAGCGCCTACATGGCAACAACGCAGGAAAGCAGATTACAGATGTTGGTTCATAGTCAGCGTGCTGCCTCAATAAGTAAAATGTATGTAGCGTCCGGCTGTGTACAAAGGTGTCAGGCGTATAGCACCTGCTATAGGTCTGGCTGTGTGGATGTCCTGTATGAGAGGCTGGACCTTCGTATAGCACCTGCTATAGGTCTGGCTGTGTGGATGTCCTGTATGAGACAGTGGACATTTCGTATAGCACCTGCTATAGGTCTGGCTGTGTGGATGTCCTGTATGAGACAGTGGACATTTCGTATAGCACCTGCTATAGGTCTGGCTGTGTGGATGTCATGTATGAGAGGGTGCACATTTCGTATAGCACCTGCTATAGGTCTGGCTGTGTGGATGTCATGTATGAGAGGGTGCACATTTCGTATAGCACCTGCTATAGGTCTGGCTGTGTGGATGTCATGTATGAGACGGTGGACATTTCGTATAGCACCTGCTATAGGTCTGGCTGTGTGGATGTCATGTATGAGAGGGTGCACATTTCGTATAGCACCTGCTATAGGTCTGGCTGTGTGGATGTCCTGTATGAGACAGTGGACATTTCGTATAGCACCTGCTATAGGTCTGGCTGTGTGGATGTCATGTATGAGAGGCTGGACCTTCGTATAGCTCCCTCTATAGGTCTGGCTGTGTGGATGTCATGTATGAGAGGGTGCACATTTCGTATAGCACCTGCTATAGGTCTGGCTGTGTGGATGTCATGTATGAGACAGTGGACATTTCATATAGCACCTGCTATAAGTCTGGCTGTGTGGATGTCATGTATGAGAGAGTAGATGTTTCGTATAGCTCCTTATATAGGTCTGGCTGTGTTGATGTCCTGTATGAGAGGGTGGACATTTCGTATAGCACCTGCTATAGGTCTGGCTGTGTGGATGTCATGTATGAGAGGGTGGACATTTCGTATAGCACCTATAGGTCTGGCTGTGTGAATGTCATGTATGAGACAGTGGACATTTCGTATAGCACCTGCTATAGGTCTGGCTGTGTTGATGTCCTGTATGAGAGGGTGGACATTTCGTATAGCTCCCTCTATAGGTCTGGCTGTGTTTATGTCCTGTATGAGAGGGTGGACATTTCGTATAGCTCCCTCTATAGGTCTGGCTGTGTTGATGTCCTGTATGAGAGGGTGGACATTTCGTATAGCTCCCTCTATAGGTCTGGCTGTGTGAATGTCATGTATGAGACAGTGGACATTTCGTATAGCACCTGCTATAAGTCTGGCTGTGTTGATGTCCTGTATGAGAGGGTGGACATTTCGTATAGCTCCTTATATAGGTCTGGCTGTGTTGATGTCCTGTATGAGAGGGTGGACATTTCGTATAGATCCTATAGGTCTGGCTGTGTTGATGTCCTGTATGAGACAGTGGACATTTCGTATAGATCCTATAGGTCTGGCTGTGTTGATGTCCTGTATGAGAGGGTGGACATTTCGTATAGCTCCCTCTATAGGTCTGGCTGTGTTGATGTCCTGTATGAGAGGGTGGACATTTCGTATAGATCCTATAGGTCTGGCTGTGTTGATGTCCTGTATGAGACAGTGGACATTTCGTATAGCACCTGCTATAGGTCTGGCTGTGTTGATGTCATGTATGAGATGGTGCACATTTCGTATAGCTCCCTCTATAGGTCTGGCTGTGTTTATGTCCTGTATGAGAGGGTGGACATTTCGTATAGCTCCCTCTATAGGTCTGGCTGTGTTGATGTGCTGTATGAGACAGTGGACATTTCGTATAGCACCTGCTATAAGTTTGGCTGTGTTGATGTCATGTATGAGATGGTGCACATTTCGTATAGCTGGTGCACATTTCGTATAGCTCCCTCTATAGGTCTGGCTGTGTTGATGTCCTGTATGAGAGGGTGCACATTTCGTATAGCTCCCTCTATAGGTCTGGCTGTGTTGATGTGCTGTATGAGACAGTGGACATTTCGTATAGCACCTGCTATAAGTTTGGCTGTGTTGATGTCATGTATGAGATGGAGCACATTTCGTATAGCTGGTGCACATTTCGTATAGCTCCCTCTATAGGTCTGGCTGTGTGGATGTCCTGTATGAGAGGGTGGACATTTCGTATAGCTCCCTCTATAGGTCTGGCTGTGTTGATGTCCTGTATGAGAGGGTGGACATTTCATACAGCACCTGCTCTAGTCAGTAATGAGGATTGACATATCGTATAACACATCTAGCTTTGTCACTTTCATTCAGGTGACTCCACATCACTCCCAAACGGTGGAGATAACCCAGGGTGTAGTAGCGCGCTGACTCCATTTCTGCAGGACTATTGACTTCTGTCTGGTCACGAGATCGTACAGGACAGTGGACTTTAAGACACAAGTTTACCAGAAGAAAGAAATTCTAGTATCCGTCCTCCCTGTTTCAAGCAGGGACATTTCATGCTGGACTAAGAACCCAGG